>NC_136011.1:13666461-13948961 GCF_048128805.1 Centroberyx gerrardi
TACAGGAAACAGAATTGGAATGTACGGAAGAGGATTAGGGCCACGTGGAAAATGTATTTGAGTTCTGAGTTTAAAGTCAGAATTCTGAGATTAAAGTCAGAATTCTGAGTTTATTCTCAGAATCTCAGAATTCTGACTTTATTCTCAGAATTCTGACTTTAAACTCAGAATTCTGACTACATTCTCAGAATTCTGAATTTGAATTTACCATGCATTCTCAATTCACTTCATGAATGGCCTGAATCCTGCTGAACAAAGTTAACAATCAAATCAATGTGCATGAATACAAAATACCAAGCCAATACTGAATGTGGACATTAGGCGCTCCCCGCTCACATAATACATGATTGTGAGATGCTGACAAAGTGTCAGATGTCCCGTTTAGAGACTGCTGCCAGTGTCCATGTTGTTCCTTCACTGACATCAGACTGCTCTCCCTCCAGTCTTTCCAGGGCAGGATGACCCGTCTTCCTGCCATCAGCAGATTCCTGCAGCCAGGCAGCAAGCGGAAGCCTCAGCCAGACGAAGTCTATGTCAAAACTGTTTTGGAGGTGTTCAACATTAAATTACCACTTTAATTCAATCACTCACAGAGCGGCTGTAGAACATTGCATTCATTCCTCACATAGGCCAACAGTGTGACTAATTCATTATGCAAGCATACATGTGTATGACATATGGACCAATTATATGACCTTTTATGCATTTCCTGATGTTTTATGGAAATATGTACACTGCACTATCATATAAGGAAAAATCAACTTAGCAGTACTGAAGGATGCTTGTAAATAATCAGAAATAAACCTGTGTAATAATCATTACATCATATGAGTGGTTGGTGTTTAAATTGAAGATTTGTCTGACTGTCTATTTTACTGGGATTTGAATATCACCAGAACTGGTACCCAAAATAAACCACAAAAACAAACAGTGTATTGAGAATCAATTTATTCACTTTTACTAGACTTAAAAATAAATCACAAATTTTGAAGCATATAAAGATGAATTTTTCTTTTTTTTTTCCAAGGACATCTTTATGTGAACGCACTCAGGATGCACATTTCATATTCTGAATAAACTTTTTTTTTTTTTTTTTTTTTTTCAGTTAACTGAACATTTCAGTCTAATAACCTCCGTTCCTAAGCGGCTCACAAAAATGATGTTCTGCTGTATACTGTAGTAAACGCATGGTCAAGACAGACAGCCACCACAGTTACTCATGCTGTGTTGCTAGTACAGTGTATGACTCTGTAGTAGCACAATATAAAAAAAACATCAACATATATGCTCAGGTCATTTCTGTACATACAAAGTAAACATTTAGTGTGATTAACTAGAGCAGATCAAAGGAGATTTACTGCAAGACGTTCAGCAGCTAACTCTGTAAAACATTTAGTATGGTCACATGAAAGGTTAAGTTATGCAAAACAGCAGATCTGCTTTAATATGCTCGCTGGGAATGATGTTTCCTTTTAAGGCTTGATCCTCGAGAGGCGGACACAAACAGTGTGCAGGGGTGGGGGGGGGGGGGGGGGGCGGGGTGTTTCTCCAATCACATCATGATCATGAGGAGCAGCCGTAAAGTCATCAGCAAACTGTAAGGAGACAGTAAAATGTTAAATATTAAACTATGTTATGCCATTTCACAATCACTGTTATTGTCTAACACTTTGCGTGTTTTTTTTCTGCATGTTTATCAAATGTCTGAGTTTGACTCTGACCTCAGTCCTGCCATAATGCCAGCAGGCATTAATTTCCCAGATTTCTTGAATCTCATTCCCATCACGACTGCCAGGATTCCCGAGGCGACTGAAAGAAGGGAAACGTCTCAAGGTGCTGTCTGGAGGTTTTAACCCGTTTATCGAAGGGCGTTCATGAGACTCAGGACATTACAGCAGGTCAGCCATACTCACAGAAAGAGACCTTGATGTCAGTTGGGTCTCTTGAGACGTTGAAGGCGCCATAAGCAGACATTCCACCGAAAACTAAGCCAGCTATCAAGGACATCACACTGCCTAAAGATGAAACGGCACAAGAGGCACGATGATGATCAAGATTAAAGATTTGCTGACAAATTCATCATGTGACTAAGAGTGCTACCTTGGTCTATAAGTTATGGATTCCCCATAGTTGAGCTTACTGTCCAAATACTGATGGGTACTTAAGATTATCAAGAGTGAACTTTCAACCTTTTCTCTTGTATCCCATAAATCCTCCGAGGGCGATGGCCGCAGCATAGCCAAATCCAAGCCAATCGATCGCCATCACAGAGCTGCAGAACAGGAGCACAGACAGGCATGTTAGGCATGTTTGTCAATGTCATTCGTTGTTTATTGGATTACTGAACTAATAGTTCAGATAGCAAAATTCACAACAAATTCAAGTTAGTGCCTATGGCTTAATTCAGTTCTAAAGAGGTTCTTCCAATGCCTAAGTATCATATTGTTTTTGACATGCATGGGTCCTTTGGAAGAGACATGCAGCCTGGATTAGGCTTTCTGTCTCAAGACCTTTGCTGATCTCCTCAGATACAAGCCACAAGTACATTTGAAAGAACTGTGAAGTAATGTAGCCTATGAATAATATGCAATATCTAGGCTATTTGTACATAATACGTAATTAAGGGTTGAAGTAATAAATTACAATTACGCTTGTTACTTGTTTTTGTGTACTTCCATTTATTGAGTACTTTTTGAAGTCAGAAATAGTACAATTTTGAAGGCTCTCCATAGGCATTGCACCACAAACCTGACAATCTTAATCTAGCCAGTTGTGATCAGCCGGCAGAGAAAAGAAGAGAAATGTAAAGCACCATGAGAAAAAACATTATGTAACTGTTTTTAAGCAACTCAGTAAGTTTTATTATGAGCTACCGTTTATTTTGACTCAAGTAGATTTTACTTTAGCTTTACCTCTACCTAAGTGACGTTTCAGCAACAACACTTATAGTTCAGTAGTGTATTTAGTACTCTCTCCATTCTAGTATGCAGTAGGCTGTGTACTGTATTTGCTAACAGTATTGAAGGCAGTAGGGTTGACAAGCAAGAAAGAAGGCCTAAAGGCCTCAAGATGTCGCTGTTAGTCACTAGCATTTAAAATACGAACAACAACAGAGGAGTATACAGCATGTAAGTACTATATAGGTACACAGAGAAGGGGGTGGGCTAATATATGACAAGTACCCTATCCATATCCTATATATAAGGATTTACTGCATGTGTAGCATCGAATAAATTAGACTTTGACTCGTCCTGGCCCATGACATACCTTTAGTGGAATAGTGTTATACGCCCAAACGACTGAAGAACAGCACTTACTTCCAGAGATGGTGTTATCAAAGTCTAATATGTGACTGCACTTCCTTGTTGTCATGCGCATGCGCTAATTGGTCCGTGGTGTGTTCACTGTGCTCAAAAATCTGCATTTCTTGGCACCACGCAAAGGGCAGTACGGCGTCGAGCAGCTTTTTGCTTTTATAAATCTGTTATAACACGTATTAAAAAGAAAGAATGCAAATGTGCAATATATCTTTATTTTTTGCGACAATCACTAAAAATAATATTAAAATGTTATTATTCTGCCGTGCATCACGTCTTGAACAGTAGCTAAACAAAGTAGTTGCTAAGAGACAAATAAGTTGGTCGTGATATCACAACGGCTTTGTACGTAACTTAGCCAATCAGAACAGAGGGCAGGGCCTACGTTTGATAATTCTAATATACGACTATGCAAAGACGAAAGAAAGCCAAGTTATTTATTAGTGGGGTCTTTAATGACAGAGTAGTAACCTCTTAGGTCAAAATCATTTTGTTTCAGAAAAGATTTTAAGAGAGGTCAGGCATAACAGTTAATGGTCTGATCCCACTTTAAAAATGTGCAAAACGTAGTCCTGTATGGGCGTAGTCCTGTACAAATGAAACTGTGGGCCAAGGCACTGATACATGCACAAACACGTTTGATTCAGTCACTGCTGGCCAAGAGACTTTATTGTGAGACAATACGTTTTTAATGAGCATACCTCTTATATGAATTCAAACATGTAGCCTATATAGTTATGTGATCATGGATGTTTAATTAAGACACTGCCAAAGTTAGAATTAGTTTTCAGCAATTACATTTTAAGTCATTGCATTTTGAAAACTTCCAGATTATCTCCAGTTCAGCATCACTATTGGACTTGGTCTTCTTTGGCACCGCACCCTAAACAGCAGCTTAAGTCCTTCCAGTCAGGGAGGTTTGCAGCATTGTAACTGACACACCATCTGGGATGCCTCCATTCAGCAGGTTTGTATCGACTGAATCAGGAGAAACTGCTACAGAACTGTCTGCTATTACTGACCCAGCATTGTAGCTGCTCTGCATGAGAACGTAATGTACAGAGTATTTCAAAAACCAATTTGAATAAAACTTTGCAAAACATAAAAGACATTATTCTCATCCCGAGGTAGAAATAGCTACTGGACAGTAAAACAAACTGCCACTCCCCAAACAAAACCATTTATTTCAGTCTGACCCCCTCCTCCAAAACTTACATACATTACTTTAAAGGATTCATCATTCAATAATAGGCTTCAAAAAGTGTAAATCAACGCATTTTTTTTTTTTTTAGAACAAAATAAGCCACTATGAACTGTAGACAATTTGACCAATAAGCTGCATCGAACAGCAGTTCCAGTGCTATCCAGCAGAGAGCGCCCCCATGCAGTCATCTGGTGGCGGGAGACACTGGGTCCTCTGGGTGAGGCTGAGGACCGACTCCTCCAAATAGAAGGCACACATTTCTAGGAACAATTGGCATTTAAATACTGTCTACGTAGAACTTCCTGATGAATTACAATCTGATCTTGACAGGATAAAAATGGCTATAAAATGGCTGACAAGGGTCATTTAAGAACAAGGAAGGATTATTCAAGTGAGGTATTGGAGTGACATGTAAAAACCATGAGATTCAACATCCGCATGGGCAAAACCCATTAGATGTCTTAAACTAATTCCACAGGACAAGAGCGAGTATGTAAAGTGACTAGTGGAAAAAGTAATGGTTTCATTAGAGTAAACAACAATAATGGACATACAGTGCATTTCACAATACAGTGATGGATATAATACAGATGGCGTTGTGTGCAAAGGAACCTGTGTGACATACTCTCAAGATGGCTTTGTCAGCGTTTTGCAAGGTAGATACTTTTTGTGTGATCTGTAACATGGCATTAAAAGTAACATAGGCATACAAAAATTTGAATGAAAAGCTCTGCGGACACAGAAACCGTTACAGAAAATCAAATCATACAGCATTTGGAGACCAAAATCAAAAGACATGAAGTTTCTTTTGCCTTCATCAGGACAGCGGTGAGGCATTTTACAAAAAAACACAATGTATTGCTCAACTTAAAACACTGAGGAATATCCTGGCAATTACACCAGGTTTTGGCAACAGATTAACATTTTAAGCTTAAAGAAATATTTTACTTTGGTAGAACATTTTCATTTTTAACATGCATTCCTCAATATGAGCTGATTAACAGTCATCGTTAACTGACCCAGGAATGTGGAGCCATTGAAAAAGACTCCTAGTCAGAACAAAATTCAAAACATTGATGGTATTTTTTTTGAAGGAGAGTAGTCAATGCAAGTCCTTGGTTGACTATATCCCTTATATTTTAGAGACACTGAACTACAAATGTCAAGTAATTAAAAAATAGAATAAAATTAACTCTTTATATGTCATATATGCATATTAGAAGTATGCGTTTTAGAGCTACCGTACACTTTCAAAGAGAAATAAAGTGACATCAGTATGGATACCTATAGCAGCCAACACAGGTGGTGTAATGTGCGTGAAGCCCTAAAGGTGATTGCATGCTAAAAACTGATTATGTTCTACTGATGTAAAACATCACTTTAAATGAGCAAAGTGCATAATCCTCCTGACATCGGACTTGGCATTAATAGAAGAGAACTTTGCAACCAATATCAATGGGAAGATATAGATAATGCTTCATTAACCAACCAGAAATAGGCCAGTGTATGTCGGTTACATGGATGACCATGATCACTAAACTTGTTTTGTTGAGAGTATTGAGCGCTCTTTGTGCTCAAAGACAAATGTCATATAGACCCTTAAAACTGGCCAATGCTTGATGAGGTTGGAAGAGTGAGCATGCAAGAATACAGATTTGGCTAAATCTTATGAGGGGGATATTATTTGAAGAAAGGTTTTTAACTATTTTTAATTTATGGTTGAGGTCAAGGGGGATATTCAAGAAATCTAATACATTTCAACAAATCCATTGCCGTTTTCTCATCGTATCAGGCTGCAAATCCAGATAACGCAAGAGAACAAGTAGCACAAAAAGCTAAACATTTCTCTTTCTCTCCATCCAGCTTTCAGTTGAAGGTAGATAGTGAGCCAGACATACGGGATAAATCTCTGAGCCTCCAAATCTTAACGAACACTGCTTTGCATCTGTAACACTCCTGGTGTTGTGACAGGAAAATGGCAAGATCTCTCCGTATCCGCGGTGCATCACACGATGGCAGCCTCGATCCCGTTCGTTAAGGACTGGCGTTCACCCACAGCCATCCCAGAAGTGTCCCGTACACCCATGTTCTGATATACAGTTTCCTGCCTGACTCAGTCAACAGCATTGGCAGTGTCAATCCCCCCATGATCATCATTGATGGGAGGGTTTTTGAGATGCTTAGTGGAGAACTTTGGCTTTCCCCAGGGAACCTGCTTTTTTTGTCTGCATCCCCCGACTCGTAGAAACTGGTCAGCAGCCTTTGGAAAGACAGATAAGTCTCTTAGGAATTGAACCTTTCAAGGAAAGGCGCAAGGATTGGAACAAACTGAAAAGTCAATTTAAAAGTTGCAAGAATCTGCTATTTGACAAGTGTTCACATCAGGCCGTTTCTTGTGGTGCAATTGCCATAATTTGGGAAAATTGCAGCCTGTAACATTTTCACTCATTGTTTTGTGACAATGCCAGAAATATGCATTCAGTGATCAACTATAATAGATCCATACCAGCCAACATCGACTTCTAAAAATAAAGAAGATTTTCAGCACAATAACTGAGCCCAGCACACATGCCTGGGTCTTTTTGTGGCTGCACTGGCCTTGTCTATGGTTGGATCATATAACAGAATGCAAATTTCTGTGTTTTAGATCCCAAAAAAGCTTTGAACATACTTCTCTAATTCACAGTCTATAACATTAAACAAGGCGAGCCTAAAAATGATCAGATTTGCAAAGCGAGATAGAGGATTGTCTCATTTTCAGTCTTGTAGCTCAAATCTAATGCAATTTAGCAGAAGAGTAATGAGGAAAATGACATAGGGGGTACAGAGAAGGAACTACAGAGTGCAACTCTCAAACAAATCCACATCTATGCTTAAGCAAAACATAAATAAATAAATAAATAAATAAAACACATTCTGCGATTTACATATTGCATGGTGAAATTGCAATTTCAATGTGATTAATCATGCCGCCCACATACTTACCGGTCCTTAATTTCAAACCGCTCGTGCAGCCACCTGCGGAAAAACACTGGCTCTGGAGGAATTTCCTTCATGTCCACACGTTCAAAGTGTATGTGGATTTTGGGACATTCTTTGCACAGGAATTCTGTCAAACAGAAAAAATAAGAGACTAAACAAAAACAGGAAAAGCCTTTCAGCAAAACGGCACGTAGAGTAGGCATTTGAAATCAACACAAGGTAACATCTATAGAGTCGGGCCGCCGCGACGTGACGCCAAGGCCCTCTGAGTCATGACTCACAAGAAACCAAAGACCCAGAAGGGAAGCAGCCTGTTGGTCACATCGGTGCAACCCAGTCACACACAGGACCTTGAAACTAGGACAACTAAAGTGTATAATCTGTATATAATCGGTGTATGTATAAAAGCAATGTGGTTGTCAATTATTACGTTCTTGCAATATCACATATGGGTCAAAGCTTGTCAGTTGGGTGAGTGGAGTTCACAAAGCGTCCATGCAAATATGTTTTTCAATGTCTTTCTTTGTTCCACATATAATGCCTAAAATCACCTGGACAAGTATTGGCACCTTTTAGAAGTTGTTAGAAATAATTTGATTTCAAGTTGGCAGTTCTCATTGTCTGCGGACCTGTGGCGAGTTACATATGCCTCCAATATAAAAACACTCATTCGGCCAGTTTGAATACAGAAAAGTGCTCATTCTGCTGTTTTATGTCACTGTGCCACCATGAGCATGGAGAAAAGAAAACCTAAAAAGTGTCTGAGGAGGTCAGTAACCAAGTTTGGGCAATCTCATGGCTCAAGTGCATCCCCAGAGTCCTTTGAGTTCCTGTTTCCACAATAGGCAACGTTATCAGGAAGTCTAAGGCCCATGGCACTGCAGCCAACCTCCCAGGATGTGGCCGAAACAGGAAACATGATCCAAGATCGAAGTTGGCACCGAGGGATTGCTTCGATGGTGGACAAAGTACCACGGTCAACTGCCAAGCAGATTCAAACTGGCCTTCAGACGCAAGATACGTCACTTTCAACCCGCACCATCTATTGCCAAATCAGTGAAAGAGGGTTATATGGTAGGAGACCCAGGAGGAGCCCACTGCTGAAAGAGACATACAAAAGCAAGACTGAAGTTTGCCAGAACACACCTGGGCAAGCCAAAATCTTTCTGGAGAACCAAAGTTCTAGACCAAATTAGAGCTTTCTGGTAAAGCACATCATGTCTATGTTGACAGAAAAGCCTTCAAAGAAAATAATGCCTTCCCTACAGTGAAACATAGAGGTTCAGTTCTGTTTTGGGGTTGCTGTGCTGCCTCTGGCACCGAGCACCTTGAAAGTGTGCTCGCATCGTGAAATCAGAAGTTTATCAACGCAATTTAGAGCGCATTGTTGAACCCAGTGTAAAAAACCTGGATCTCCGTTGCAGGTCATGGGTTTTTGAGCAGGACCCCAAACACACTTCAAAAAGCATTATACAAAAAAACAGAGATACTAGCTCTAAGATTGAAAGCCTCCAGTGAGAAAGAAAGTAAACTCTTGAGCTGTATACACAAAGTCCACAGCACTCTAAATCCAGTTAGGAGGGGAAGAGACTAAAAGCTTGAAATTTTTAAAAATCCTTTATTGTTATGACTTAGAGCTAATACATTTCACAAGGTCTTCATCAGGCACACTTCAAAAAGCACCCAGGACTGGTTGAAGGAAAAACACTGCACGGGACTTGGATCTGGACGCATTGCATCCAAGTCCAGATCTGAAAGCAGCTGGGAGAGGGAATTCAGATCTGAGAGAACTGGAGCAGTTTGCACACATAGAGTGGGCCACACTGCCATTAGAGAGGTACAGGAAGCTCATTCATGGATATAGGAAATACTTGATGGCAGTTATTTTGTCCAAAGACTGTGCTACCAAATATTAACTTTAGGCTTCCAATATTGGCACTGAAATACAGAATTGTGGAGACCAAATAGTTTTATCAGTTTGAACTCGTTTAGAGAAAAATGAGAAGGGTGCCAATATACTCATCCACATCTGTACAAGTAGTGTGAAGTTTATACCAAAGATTCGCACGCCAGATTACAAAACAAAATATCCATTTAAACATTAATACAAATACTGAATGTCAGTGCACCATGTTTTGACTGTGTCCTAAGACGTTTAGTTTTTATTAGCCAGAAACAAGGGAGGCTGTAGGAAGAGCAGCGAAAAGAAGAGCAGTGAACAAATTAATTCTTCATTCTGATTTGAATCAAAATTTTATAGCCAAAATAAGCAAGCGTTTCCCCAATGTAATATGCTCAGGCAATGCAATCTCTGATCTGAATGTTTCAGAGTGCACAGCCTGTCAAAATATAACTTGCATGGCCACCGATCAGATTCATTGTTAAAAAATAAATAAATTATCTTGTCTTCAAACATCTCACATCTCACAATCAAACCAGGGAATCTGATTACCCAAGTGGCTTGAGGCTGTGTGAAAGATTTTTCAAATATCCGTTCTGTTTGCAGTTTCAAGTCAAGTGAGTTTATTAGCATTACTATAGAATCAGTGCATTGGGATGTAAAAATTCAAACTATTCAAAGAGTCAACAAAGCTACTCTGCAAGTCTCAATCATAAGGATCAGCTGTAGGTTGCACATCTACATGACATCACATATTACAGTCTTGGTTTACTGGTCTCTGAAGGAAAGTTCACATTTAGAAAGAGCTCTTTGCTGACCTTGGTCACAGGAATAACATTTAAATGTTTAAATGAAGCGGTAGCCCCATTTATGTCTTCAAAATTAAGGGTAGAACCCTACGTTTGGAAAACATAACTTAATGAATTTCAAATCTTAAGGCCACCTTGAATGTTGAAAGTAGGGATGCACCGATACCGATACTGGTATTTTTGTCCATTGACCCCAAACTAAGGAAGTAAGCCTGCACTGTTCAGTAAAAGTAATGGATCGGATCGGTACTCAGTATCGGCCGATACTTAAACTTTCATACTCGTAATCGGTAGCGGCATTGAAAAAGTGGCATCGGTGCATCCCTAGTTGAAAGTACGTCAGTTCTAAGATGATGATGAAGTTGATACCAATATGAACTGGGAGCGATGTCAAAAAGACATGTGTACAGAGTAACAGTAACAACTAATGTCACATCTGATTTTGTTTCAAATGCATTTTGGTTAGGGAATGTGCCTTCAGGTTTTGAATGAACTGATGTCCTCCATAACAACACTGGCTCAGCCAAGCTGCCATGGGCAACAGAATTATGTCAACTGTCTCAGATGAATGATGCAAGATTTACTTACTGTCGCATCACTACTGGTAAATCTTTCAATTTTAGTGTTCAAATACAAATCGAATGTAGGTCCCATGCTTCGGGATCCAATTTTGTACCACATATCTATCACTATGTTCACCCAGGCAGCTGAAATATGATTTCTTTTTCCACACATCCCATAAGATTCTGATAATTTTCCAAAAGTCTGAACAGCAAAAAAAACACATTCTGATCTTTTCCGATCAGATTTAAATCACATTAAAGTGGTTTGAAATGCAAACAGCACATGATTATACTGTCAACACACAAACCTGATCTGGTCACATTTAAATTACAATGTGTACAGTGAGCCTTAAAGATCTGATTTGAAAAATAAATCATATTTCCCTGCTATCTAAACGTAGCGCACATAATCCAGATCGGAATTGAAAAAATGCGACTCCATGCAGCTTCTTGTTGTCACAATTGGGAAACTTGTGTGAACGTAGCCTCAAGTCATTTCCACCTTGTGAAATTACTAGTCACCATGAGACCAGGAAGTGCGTGATGTGAATGCTTTTCTATTCTCCCTGTTCTGTTTACTAGAGACACATCTATGTTTATTCCTGAGAAAAACAGGATGTTTTTTTACATTCAAACAGCGCTTGTCAAACTGGGATTGGGAACACAGAATAATCAAAAACTCCAAAACATAGAGCATAATGTTTACAGGAAGGCACAGTTGTTAAAAGGTAATGTTTGCTATGTAATTAATTACTCAGGGAGTGTACACAGTGTTGCAGAACTGATGATACAATGCCAGTGTGACTCTTTGGCTTCAAGGATGAACTTTATACTGTGAGAGTTTCCAATACAGTTAGTTTGAAATTAGAGGCAACAAACTGCAGTCGCTATGAGCTGACAGACAACACTGACATTCTCCTGGTCTAAAACAGTGGCCCCATTTATACCTGGTGTTAAAATGCTATCTGTATCCAGATAATGAACAATCCCATTACGTCCTTTGCATTTACACCTGGTATTTGCATGCCTGCCTGCGGTTCTGTCCACATTGTGATCGGATCTCATTTTTCGCATGTACTATGCAAAGCAGGTGAGTAGGTGTGGAGGAGCATTGTCAACTAAAACAAACACAGCAGGTGCAGGGTGATTAGATGTGATACTGTACACTCTGTATTCACTTTCATTTGAGGTGGAAAGGTTCGTCTTTTACAACTCTTTTCCCACAACAGTGTTTGCAGCTGCTGTGAACGCTGCTGCAGTGACTCCTTCACTGTGGATGAGGGAAAGAAGCGATAACCGGTGGGAACGGACCGTGCTGGAGTCCTTCGGTGAAGTTGAGCGAAGGCAAACTTCAGATTGACTCATGACGTTTCTACCCCATGGGCGTTAAGTTTTCTCAAATGTATTTACACTGGGCTGACTGGCTGATATCCAATCAGATTGTGTGCGTTTACACCCTGCATTAACATGCGTTTTTCCTTATCGATATAAGATATCCAGAGACAGATAGCATTTTAATACCACAAGTAAATGTGGTTCCCAAACTGGGATCCAGGGTGATTGAGTAAGTTCCGGCAGCTCCCCAGAAAAGTAAGGAATATTTCAATTTCACTATTATCGATTTCATTCATTTTTACTTCTGACAATGAGAGAATGATAGAAGACAATAAAGATGTCTACTCTGATAATTGGTTTCACTCTCCCCACCTGCAGTATAAACATTTGTCCAGTTTTGTACCAAATCATATCCAACAAAACAAATCTTCTCAGATGGGGTTCCTTATGACAAACTCTTATCAAATGGGTGTCCGTGGTATAACGTGCATCTTTCTGGGGGGCCTTGAACTGAAAACATCTGGGAAACCCTGACCTAGCGTACCCCAGGATTCTGTTTCTCTCAGTATTCTTCTCTAAGAAAATGCTCAAGTCGCCCTCAGATATATATCAGACACTTGCTTACCTGGCATTGATGGAGCAGGTTTTCTTCGACCAGTGGCATCCAACGTTCCTTCGTAGGCAACTGTAACGTCGTACACAGCATCCAGGTGGTCCTTCATCGTGTCTATGGCTATGTGACAGGCTTTCATTCTGGGTGTTAGGGTGTGCTTCAGAATAGCCAGTCCTATGGGAAGGACACACAATGCGAGAATTTATAACAGTGTGACTGTAAAGCATGGCATATTAGCCTAGATAAATAGATAACTGGTCTAACCAAAAAAATATGTGATTACAAATACAGGTGCTCTATCCAGTGCTTGGGTTTGGGTCAGTTACTGCACAGCGAAACTGTTGTTTTTCTGTTCTGTTACTGAGTTGCTGTGGCACCATTCTCTCCCCACTAATGCCTCTAACCTCACTAATAGCAGATAATGTCATGTGCACATGTCCAATCTCCAGAGCGGTTTATTTGGATTAATGGCGAAAGGTGATATTCATGGCTGAGATTCAGAGATACGCTTAATCTCTGCAGAATGAATGCAGTTTGTGTGTCAACCTAAACCTAACCCTAAACACTGCACTAAACAACATCATGGCATCATGATAATAATGTAGCTGGTACAACAACTGTAGATAGCTGCAATATCTTAAGGTCATACGGAAAAGTGCATTAACTACAAGCACCATGCAAATCTGCTTGTCACTTCATTATGACACTTTTTCTTTATTTTTAATTTTTTTTTTTTACATAACCATAAAAGCAAGCTTCCAACCAATTCCAGTCTTTGATTACCAATTGTGAACAAGGACTGCAACCATCACTTATCAGCCAACAGTAAGTTAATCTTTTGCCCAAATTTTGAGCTACACCAGCTGGAATTTTTAATTTAAGCAGTTTGGGTACAAGCTGCCCAGTTCTTGGCACTATACCAGTAATCCGCTGATGGTAAAAATATATATGCTTTGATGTTGTTAAAGCTCTACTAATAATTCAGTTCAATTCAGCTGTGAGGTATAAACAAAGATTCGAATTATGCACTATTTAAACTGAAGACTTTTGACTGAGGAAACAAGGATTTTATGAATTCTAATGACATAGCCAAGGCCCAGGAGTCAAGCAGTAGTTTTCAGCCAGAGAGCCCACAGGTCAAACAACAACATTTAGCAAACTGTCTTGTAGACCAGATGGGTTGCGCCGCATTACTATACAGCAATAGAGGAAAAAGTACAGCAAAAAAACTCTACCGCTGTAATGCCAGTACCTTCTTTAGTGGCAAAGGCCTGACTGTCGCTGATAACTTTCTTTAGCTCTGGGTTATACCGGGTTCCTTCTGGGAAGATGACAAGGTACATCTGTGGGAGAAAAACAAGAAGTGAAAGGAAGGCTAGTTAGTTATTATATTATAGCACTGACTGCAATGAAATTGCTGAAACTTATAGCATTTAATGAGCAAAAATGTAATTAATGGAAACCTGATGAACATCTAGATTCAAAACGTGTTATGATAAATATGTGGTTGCATTGGCAGCAGTGTGGCGTTCTCTTTCGTTAACACTTAAGAACTACACTCCAGCACCTGCTAAAAAGGTCATGGGATGTGAGTATCGTCATGTTTTTTGTCAAAAAATAAATTAAACCTACATGGAAATCAAACCCTAAGCTGAACTTGTGAAACAACACGTGAAACTCGATTTTCGTTCCTCCATTCTTTCAATTCTGTTAGGCTTGCTTTTTACAACAGCATTAATATAATTAAATTGTCTTTTTTGGAATGCAGACTGAACACCTGATCACCTGCTTGCAGTCTTAAAACTGTGTTCTGTCCTCTTTCCCCCAATTATTTTAAAATTCTGGGGAAAAGACATGACAAAATATGTCCTGCCTCATAGATCAGAATATTCATGAAGCCAACAGGCTAATTTAAAAAGCCCACTTACTGGTGTTCCTGATTCAGTTTGAGTGAGAAGCTTCTTTTTCATCGCCTTTTCATTGAACTTTGCACTTCGTTTTACGTAGACACCTCCATGCTAGACAGAAACAGATAATGTGATAAGAACAGCAGTGTTTCAACTCATAAGTGAACAGGATTCGAGTTAAATTAAATTACATTTAAATATTTAATTGCATTACCTGAGAGAAATACCATCCATACAGCGGGAGCCATTTGAGCCCATCTTTAAGGACATATCTCACATGACCAAGGGCATCCTGCCTGATGGCCAGCATGTCAGCAATTATCCAGTCCGCTAAAAGGGAAGGCCATTGGTTGAGATTAGATTTTTTTATTAACTGTACCCACAATCAATCTGATTTTCTTAAAAAGGCAGCACATTCAAATGTATCACCTGTACATTGATGATTAGACAGGTAGACCACGTTCTCTTTGTTCTTTGGTATATCGCCATATATAACAATCTGCGGAGAGAGGAACAAAAGCAGGTTAAAAATAGGCCCAAATCTTACAGACCTCAGCCAGCTGGTCGACATCTTGGATTGTAATCTGACTGCAAAACTATGAGCTCTATAATATTAGGCTAGGAGAGGGAACATGAAAACCTTGTAAAAACACGTTTTTTTTTTCCTGATTAAATATTTAAATTGCATTAGGGATTTGGCTCCAGTGCAGCACAGACTGATTTCACCCATCCTTACAATCAGTAAACCTGCAAAGTCTGCACCTTTTCAGAAAACCCAGGAGGCTCCTTTCTAAGATACTGACAAAGCCTTGGTGTGACAAATGCGGGTACAGTTTCCCACATAAAGCATACCATCATACACTAAGGTTTACCAGCTGCAACACTACAACTACTGCTTAGTGCAAATAGATATCAGTAAATCAAACTCTGGCTGCATGCAGGCTTGCAACAAACAAACATACGGTATTACTGCACACCCTAATGCATGACACAACACCCACTGTTGTACTAGGTGTGACTACAAAAGCCCACAAGAATGCAACCTTCTTGCCAAGCATCTGGCTAATCAAGTTCCTGCTTATCAGCCTTGGCTTTTGTATTTTGCCATTGTAAGAGTGATTTGCACAAATATGGAAACCTGCAAAATGGGACTAACATGCATGGCTTATGTGTGTTATTAATTGCAATTTTAAAGAATGCATGGCCTATGAACAGCTGTCACTTATGTTTGCTTCCTTATTTCTATTATTAGACTAGTTGTTTGTGAGTGAAATTCCCCATCCCCAATCAACATCATTCCACACATGGCGAGCATACTCACATACATTACTCATGCATTACTCTCTTGGCATATTAGATTTCGATACATACAGTAAGTGAAGGATTACCCACCTCCACCCCCGTGTAGTTTTCGAAGAAGAAGAGGACCATGCTCTGGTAGACGGAGTATAGCCGGTCGTCCAACTTATGATACACTCTTGTTGGTAAGACAGTTGAAAGTAAACGCCAAACCCCCCATGATAGCAGGTAAGCTGGAGCTGTACCCAGCATTACCGTGGCAGGAAACCAATACCGCAATGAGTATGTGTGCACAACCAGGGAAAGTAGCATTTTTGCTCCTTGCTTAACTGAAGTAACCAAACAAATTTCCTGTAGTGAAGTGCCGTACTTACTACTAGATTATGATCACTGTGATTACAGAAAGTATACTCTATCCCACCACACTTGACCTACTCGCAGCACACCTGTCCCGACAAACTGTAAGTCAGCATGAAAAAGTGTGAGAGAGAGAGAGAGAGAGAGCAAAACTGGAGCAAAAGGGAACTGGAGAGCTAGCTGGCTAAAGCTAATGTTAACCTTGTGCGCAACGGTGTTAGCCAAGTCGGCTTAAGCATTAACGTCCAACCATAGTGCAATGCAAAAAAGAAATTAACTAGCGTTGTTAGATTAGTATGAAACATTTAGCTCCACTTTCAAAACATCTCAGTATAGTAAACCAGAAAACGACCTCAATCCAGACTGTGACTGCTTCTGTGCTTTTACTATGTAGCAGGCTTCTTGAAAAATACCGTTAGCTAAGTATTAAACGTATTTATTTGCTAGACAGCAGGTCTAACGCTGCATTTGAACTCAACTGTCTCGTCTAATTTAGGTACAACCGCAAAGACCAACCGTTACGTTAACTGTTGTTAAGTAGCTATATAGCTGAATATATTCTCTGTCCCTCTCCAGTTCTTGTGAATGTAGCTAGCTCTTCATAAACTAGCTTCATGCTGCAAATGTCACACACACATACACGCCTCCCTACGTAAGTTATGACACTTGGCAACATCGTCGAAGCTGATTGGTCCAGCGAAGTGGCGGTTGCTAAAGGCAAAGGACGCAGCGTGAGTTCGGTGAGGTCGGGTTCGACCAGAGGTTCCCTGATGCAGGACAGGCAGATTTCTCACATATGGGGAGAATAGGCTGGATATTGAACTATTTACTGCATTCACCAATCCACATTTGATGTAACCATCCATTATGATAAAAGTATTCACCCACTTTACTTTTTGCAATTTGCCAATTTTCTTATGCTACAAAATGAGTTCAAAGTAGGCTACTTGTTTATCTGAAGTCTACTCAAAATACTTTTCTATCAAAGTGGGATGGAAAGTCAAGAAGTCTTAATGAAATCATAAAATTGTAATTGCTGTTTGTAAGAGTATTTAACCCTTTTAATCACTTAGGCTAAACTATATCAGTGGCAAAGATTTTAATAACATAGCCTATTAATGATACTTTGTCTCCAGGCTGTTGGACATTTTTTTTGAGTATTTTTTCAAATATTCATATTTTCCTTCACTAGATCTTAATGGTATTTTAGGCTGTAGTTTTCTACAGAATGCTGGAGCACAGTGTGAAATACCTGTGCCATTTATATATCATTTGATTCCAGGTCTTGGGGTTACAAAGAAAAAATAATACAAACAACAATATCATCCTTCCATCACTATATGTTAAAACACGGGGGGTGCAGCTCTCAGTAGTTTTTTTTTCTCCTGACAAATTTCTGCATTGATTTATACAGCAAGATCAGGGAAGAGAAAGTATGCTGAAAGTATTGCAGTGGACCCTGAATCACAGCCAACATACAGCACATGCTGTACAAGTGCAAGTGATCCAATGCTATGCCTTTTGGCCTTGTAAAATAAATCTTTAACACAAAATCCACCAGCAATCAGGGATGCCCCCACACCTCTGTAGCACAAATGAGCCTTTAGTTTTGCTCTAAATGTACATTTTATACCCTTTCCCCCCATTTTTTTTAAGGGGAGGCATGTCCCTAATCCCTTGCAAAGAACCAATGTCCACTCCAGTTTAGCTCACATTACAATGAATGACAGGACCCATTAGCCAGATGGCTGAAAATGTAGTGGAAAGCAGAATGATGCAGGCCAGAACTACAAACATTCCCAAGGCAGCCTGTCGAATCTCTTCCATCCTCTTTGACTGACACCGACGACCGGAAATTTCCTAATTTCATGGGAAGTCTCACATGAACGTACACACTGAGGTCTCACACGGTGCCATTTCTGCATTTCACAGATTGAGGTTCCAAAAACATGGAACATGTTTTGAACACTACTCAATTTTTCATAAACGCATCGATGAAACCCATTATGAAGTCTACAAAGTAAAAACCCCATAAAACAAATTCAGAAATGCTTTTTTTGACCTAGTAGGTTGATTCTCTCCTTTTCCATAAACCAAAGTTTACAATTTAGTTGCCCTTTCTCTCTCCAAGATCTATACAAACCCTCAGTCAACCTGCTCCCCCACGCATGATGCAGGAGCCCATGTGGGACATTAAGTAACAACACTTCAAATTTCTGTTTGGGGATTCTTGAAAAAGAAATAGAGGACGTTTTTTTTTTTTCCTTTACTGGAAAATAACATAGTATCTCATAATGGATGGGATGTCAGAGAATGTAACCTGTAACCAAAAGACAGATGAAAAATTAAATCAGTTTTTTAGTTCCAAGTGGTGAACTGTCACTTTGACAATGCTGAATTGTGGTTAGAATAGGAATTGTGAGTAAGAAATCTGATTCATTGGCAAAAGTACAGCCTAAAGCTTCCACTACTGCACTCTTACATGTATTTTTGGTCCTGTATTTAATGTCAATGTCCTGCCATCTTCTGCAGCTCCAGCTGCTTGAGTTTACGAGCTGTGGTATGTCTGTTCGTTTGTTTATTCCTTATCTGTGAAACACAATGACATCTCAAACACCACTGATTGGATTTTGATGAAACTTGAGAGAATGATGCATCTCACCACTGTGTTCCGGCATTTTAAAAATTCCGCTGATTAGTCTCAACGGGGCGCCACATTGTTTGTTCATTCATTCATGATTATGCGATAGCTCAGACATCACTGATCAGACTTTGATTAAACCTTGGGAAGATGAGAATTACAGGTCAAAACAATGTGACATATCTTTTGGCCCAGAGGGAGTCTGCATTGTCCGTGAAGGACGACATGTACACTGTTGTTTGAACAGGGGGAACAGCAAGTTGACCAGCAGGTTGACCAATCAAATTCCTTGGCTGGAACTAACTTTTGTATAAACTGCATGGATTACTAAGTCATATTAACTCCAAAACTAGTAACTACTACACATACAGTTTTGATGTTCGAGTGTTGTTTGAGTTCATATTGAAAGCTGCCAAATTAATTTCCCATTGCCTCAAATTAAGACTGAATGTTTCATTATCAAAAGTTGCCTGCTTGGTTCTCAATAGTCATTGTTTATTAGATAAAATTAGAAAACTCATTAAAATCAAATTTGTATAAAATATTTATTAACAATGATATCAACACAAAACAATTCCATAAAGATGTGTTATGTCCCTTAGACTTTAAAATGGCTCAGTAGGTATGTTCAAAGTCACATTGTTGAAGAGAAGTTTGAGTTTGATTTAGAAGGACTGACCTATCTTATGCATTCAAATTCAATGCAGTTTCAGATAAAAATTTGAGTTTTCCACGTTCCAACATAATTTGCTTCGCTGTTCAGTGGTTGACAGTCCTAAACAGTTAATGGTTCCCATGGTAACCAGGGTCAAAATGAGGTATTATTTCTCAGAATACGGTACATTACTAAATATAAATCTTCACTAACAGATCATTTAAGAGGATTTATTAAATGCATCTGAACAAATTTCTAAAACAAGTTGATTAACTTGCATAAGAAAGACACTTCAAGGTAGAAATTGAGGATATTTTATGCAACCAGGCACTGTCCACCATAAAATGAATCTTCACGGCCCAAGATAATATTTTGCAGGGTTTTCACTCCAAGTCGTAGGTATCATATGACAGCTGCTTGAGATGTGTGATACAGTCTGGAGAAACAAAAGCATAAAACATGTGAGAAACAATAGTGACATGAAAAAGCAACACAACATGAAACATGGAGATCAGAGTCAAACATCTTACCCAGCACCCACTGCTCCGACAGGATCCTGCTTCCCTCCGGTCTTCTGCCGTTGTATTTGCCTATGCAGATGCCCGCCTGCCGGACGGTTTTGCAGACCGTTCCTCCACACAGCTGGATGAGCTCCACCAGACTGTGAGTAGGAGGCTGGGAGTGCTGGGACACAAACATGGCGGGCTGGCCTTGGAACAAGTCCTGCTGGTGTTCGCCAGCAGACAGGTGCTGCTGGAGACGGCAGATCTGGGAAGACAAACTGACACCGTTAAAGGACGTACCTGTGCATTGTCTTCAAAATGATTCAGTAACGCATGTGGGTTAGGAGCTCTAGTGCAGTCAGGACAGACTGAAGCACCCGGCCCGGCCCGGTTCAGCCTCTCAGACCACAGATCAACAGGCTCGCTTAGGAGATGATTTGGAAAAACTGCTTTAAAAAATGAACTTACTGACAGAAGTAACTTTTGAGAGAAGGGTGATCATTTTCAACAATTATATAATAACAGTTAAAAAGAAAAAAAAAAAATGTGTTTAGAGACATTTTTCAGACTTATTCAATGTGCATTCAGCTGTTGATACTAACAGTGAGCTTTTATCAGCAAATCACATTTTAAATATATTTGGAGTGTGAATGTTTTTTTTAAATTAATTTTATTTTGAACAAATCAAAAATGTGATTTACTGAAGGAGTTTTTATTTTGACAAAATTATAAAGTCTCTATAAAGTGTTTGCATTGCTGTGTAAAACAACTGCCCCTAGAGGACAAAGAAAGCTCTGAATTAAATCACCAATACTGGAGTAAAATACACCTGTTTGGTAGCAGTACAATGAAACAATGGAAATAAAAACCTTTCTATTTGCAAGCCATACCCCAGAATGTAAATGAAGGAATACTTTCTGTATCTTCTTTACAACTTATAGATATTCATCTATTTAATAGAAACAAACACAGATTCTGTACTGTCCCACAGCACATTTGTGGCGATGACTGATAGTACTATAAAGGATTGTGGTGTGATGATTCATAGTTATACTTTCACAATAATGGAAGTCAACTTCTTTATATTAATTAGAAACTTATTTTTATTAATTAGATACTGCTTAATGAATAACAGACATGATTTGTAGAAAATGATTTTTTGGAGTGCTGTTAACCATGATGAAGTTTATGCACAGATAGAGAGGATTGAAGTGACTCCTGATTTTGCCTCTTGATGTCTCTGCAGCAGCAGCACCATGGGAAAAGGGTTTCTGAACTGCTATTACTAAAAAAAATTACAGCAACAACAAATGTTGGGAAGTGATAGAGATGAAACGTCTTACATGACAGATTCAATCAGAAGCACATTGTCTAAGACGATGCAAAGCTCG
The DNA here is from genome assembly GCF_048128805.1 of Centroberyx gerrardi. Classification (NCBI taxonomy): domain Eukaryota; kingdom Metazoa; phylum Chordata; class Actinopteri; order Beryciformes; family Berycidae; genus Centroberyx; species Centroberyx gerrardi. Next base: position 13,687,938 of record NC_136011.1, read on the forward strand.
CTGTTGAGCTCTGAGTGACACAAAGGTTAGCTGCTGTGCCATTTTATGTGCTTGGTTTCAGTTCCTTAGGCCACATTGTCCGTTGACTACTGCCGATCCTGACTGACTGAATGAGAGCATGAATGAAGCATTTTCCGGCACTCTTTGGTCCTGGGTTTGGTGAGTGAAGCTCTAAGCTCTGACTACAGACCTGCTCCGTGTCAAGCACGGGTCAGTTGCAACTCTGAAAGGGACAATCTGCTCCATTTTGAGTTGAATGCCAGGAAACAAGCTTTAAGGCTTTTAGTCCTTTGTAAATCTTCACACAAGTTTCGCTTTACCACAAGTAATCAGGGATTGGTCAAAGGGTTCAGAGACTGGGTGAGGTGAAAATTAAACCACATTGTGCACTTTGAGGGGACTGATTGAAGACATAACACACACCGAGATCTGGATCCTCTCACGCATCTAAATGGTTAATGCAATGCCACCTTGACACCAAGTCATTTTAGGGTGCAGTAGAGATAATCCAGTTGCAACCTGCATGTAAACCTAGTTAAGTGTTGTTTATAAATTAATTTAATGAACGTGATAGTATAGAACTCTGTCACAGTCGAAAATAAGGAAATAAAGATTGGGCCCAGAAGTGAGATCTATCAAAAATGTGTCATTGTGTCACTTCCTCCTTTTTCTAAACATAAAACAAACATTGGCGCCCATGAATCTGCTGTTTGAGTGATTCAGCCTGAACACCTGAGACACTCAGTGTTTTTGGAATGACGACAAGTCCTTCCTCTTAGGTAATGTGCCTTAAATATGTTGCATTTCCTGTATATTGTAACATATTACATCAGTCTGCTTCCTACAATTCTGCTTCCATCGGTGCTGCTGTCCAAACTGTAGAGGGCAAATGCAATGCTTCCCTCTCAAAACACGAAATGTGATGCCATTCACACTGAATTGTTCTTATGCTAAAGCAAAAGGGCTGCTCAGTATACAATATGAAGCTTAATCTACTTATAACTATTTTGCAGACTGTAACAGATGGAGTAAAGGCCATGTATGTTTTTCTAAAGAATGTGAGTTTTACTGTCGGGGGAAGTGAAGAGTGAAGCTACTGAAGCAATAGGAAGGTGACTGTGATGGAGGAACATTCCTGGGGTGTCGGACAAAACATCCTCCTGTGTCGAGTCACTTCCCGTACAGCACACCTGCGCTCCCATTCCCCACTGTGACATGTCAGCCCACACATAGAGTTCACACACGGGAAGAAAATCACCACATCTTTTTATCGTCTTTTTATTATCTTTATATCGTCTTTCTATTGTCTTTTTATCATCTTTTATTGTCTTTCTATTGTCTTTTTATTGTCTTAATTTGATCTTACTTTTGTTTTATTTTATCCTTACTGTTTATTTTGGTTTTCACCTTACGGTTAATCCCACTATTTAGTTGAATGCTGCTTTTTCCACCTCTAACCTCCTATCTGAATTTAATCCCTGTTTATTATTGTTTCATTGCTTTTTAAATTCAAATTTTGAATATTCTGTTTTTATTTTGTCTGTCAAAGCACTTTGTAAACTTTGTTTTATATAAATAAAGCTATTATTATTATATTATTATTATTTGTCGAGTTGGGATAGCGCTGAAATAATAATAATTAAAAACGTACTTTCCGTGTATGTTTGGGAGGATAGTTTGTGATTTGTGAGGAGCCAAACCCCCAGATTTTCTTGCGAACAAAATCAAAGGGCGATCCGGTTACAGACCCGTGTTTTACTTCCTATTTGTTCGCTTGAAATCGCCACAGAAAAAAGAAAAATCAGGCTACTAGCACAGGTATTTGAGATGTGTTGTTCAACAAGGAGCCCTGAAACTACTACAGCCTATTAGCATCATCTGCACATGTAGATGCTTGCCCTTCTGGCAAGCGTATGATAACGTTGAGCTCAATAATCCTGGAAAAAAAAAACGTAATCTTTTGTTAATATGAAGTGCTTAGTATTAAGTGTGAAACAATTAGCCAGTGTGGGACTGTGTTTTCTCATGCTATTCCATACTAGTGTAGACTTGAAACCTTGAGACAAGATCCAGAAATCACACCCATCAAATAACCACATCCTCTCATATCAAAACCTGACAAAATCAAGAGAAGAATCATAACAGCCAGGCAGTCTACACTTATGACATTTTATCAACTTATGTATTACTTAAAATTAATTCCTACATGTAAAAGAGCAAACAACATGACATTACATTACATGAAGAAAAGAAAGATGAAAAGAAAGATCATGGGAATAAATGTAATAAGTAAAATTAAATACATTAAATAAATGAGTTTTTGATATTGAGTAGATTTTCTCTTTAATCTAGATCTTCAATCTTGGCTTCTTATCATCATGATACTATGAGACTGTTCTTGAGGTGGGCAGCTGCATCCTGAGTAGCTGTTCAGTTAGAGAAACAAAACACGTGGGCATTGCAGCCTTATTCTCAATGTTTCTCTCAGATCCATTCAAGGAGCATCCTCTCTCATGTGTCAAAAGAAGATATAGTGGAACATGTAGAGTTTGTGCATCTACTCCTCTGAGTTGTTAGAGTGAGAGGGGAGCTAAAAGGAATCTCCTCTCCGCTGCTCTTCACAGAGACTGGCCCGACTGGCCACAGGGAAAAGGGGAGTGGTCTGAACTCACACAGCTAATCAGAGGGGCCAAAGGCAGCTCAAACAAGAGGCTGGGGCTTTGATGAAGAGAGAGCACATGCAGTCTGGGACCAGTAACCTGAGGGAATGACACACTACCTCTAGTTCCTGATGGCTTCATCTCCTCCTCCTACCACTGAGTGCTAATAAAAGGAATCTACAGAACTTCAACAGGATTGTACACACTTGGACGTTGTTGGGGAAAGACATCTAATCATCCCACAGATCAAGGAAAACTTTAAAATCTCAGGAGTTCAAGTTCAAGTTCATAGTAACTTCATTTTTTAGCCAAATACTTTTCTTATAAAAATGCTGAATGCTGGCTTACTGGTTTTGAGTTTCTGCCTTGCTCTGGGGACAGGATACAAGACTTCAGACACCATTGTGGGTAAGAGACAATATGAGATCCAGAACGGTCCATGTAGCTACACCTTTCTGCTGCCTGAGCAGGAAAATTGCCAAACTCCAAGCAGCACCTACAATAACCCAGTCCAAAAGGACGGCCCCGCAGAGAATGACGAGTCGGCGCAGAGGCTGGAGCAACTGGAGACCATCATGGAGAACAACACACAGTGGCTCCTTAAGGTACAGTGTTGTCTCTGTCCTCACAGCCCCTCAACTGGAAGGGAAAATGTGTAGAGGCTGTGATATCACGCAACACCTTGATTATGGTGATTTTAAGTTTTTGTCAGAGAGGGTAATAGTTTCACAGGAAAAAAAAGAACATACAAAGTTTGCTGAGTGTCTGTGAGACACTGCTATGCTGAGTAAGAGAACAAAATGGGCTTGAGAACTGTCAAAGCCTCAACACAGGTGTCCACATGGAGGATGCGTGCCTCCCTTTCAGTGTGCTGCACCAAAGAAAGTAGTGGTTTCACAGAACAGCAAACACTCACTAGGAAAATGCAGATAACTTTAATGAAGTACAGATTTTGCCAGCTTTATTGCCACGCCCTCATGGAAGTGTCTAACACACTAGAAGAGTGCCCATTTTCAACATCCAAAATGGCAAGGAACTGCTATTTTTTCATGGATAATTGCTGTTTTTTTTTTTCATATGATAGTCAGATGATTCTGACGCATTCTGGAGCATTGCCTCTCTGGTAAGTGCCATATCACCACATTGGCAGAGCTTAACCAATACTGCTAAATGAATGGGAGAGATGAATGATTGCCAAATCATTTTAAATCAACAAAAGGTTTATGCAAACAATGGATACCTTCGCCCAAAATTAGAGTTGTAACACCCATTAATTTAGCTTTAATGGTGGTTAAATTATGCCGCTGTTCATATGGCCAATACCAGAGCGCCAAACAATGTTACAAGTGTGAATGGTACTTTATTTTCTAATGCCCAATACGACCATGGATGAAACAAATTAATTACCGGCAAAATAACTGCAAGCATTCATTTCACATCAAGTTCTTCAAAGAGCTTTTTTATATAGCCACATATTCTCTCAGAATCTATTTCCATACAGCAAATGGGGGAAAAAGAACAAAAAGTTTGCAGAGTGTCTGTGAGACACTTATTCTGTGTAAGAGGACAAAATGGGCTTGAGAACTGACAAAGCCTCAGCACAGGTGTCCACATGGGGGATGCGCGCCTCCCTTTCAATTTGCTGGGCCATTACTTGTGTGTGTGAAAGAACCAAACGCCTCTTTTCTGGCTCCCTCTCTTCTACCTCTTTAGAATTTGACTAATGATGAGAACTATACAAGACGAGCCATGACAAGACAAATACAGCTCACAGCTTGATCGCACAATTCCCACCTCGTTGACATAAAACGAGCTCTGAACCATTCCACAGGAGCGCTGGTGCTGAGCTTTGATGTTCTTCACACTCTAGACGCCGCAATTCCACCAGCAACCATACGCATAAAGAGAAAAACAGAAGTGCTCAGAAATCTCAAGCCTATTCATACACATTCTATATTCTAAGTATATTTTCTATACAGTCCAACAGCACATTCGCTGAAGACTTGAGACTTTCCCCAACCTGTGTCATCTATGACAAAATAATAAATAGATATTACCTAGCTGAATAGTGAAAATGAATAGGGAAAATTTGAGTAACAGGTTGGTGTACTAGCTATTTTCAAGTAGCTGTAAATGAAATACGTAGATTCACAAAATACAAAGAGGAAATTAACTGATTTATTTCTAAACTGACATCGTACTGGCATTCAAATATCTAATACCTAAACTTTGCCTGAATGTACATTTGACGTCCTGTTTGATTGAGACTTGATTCTGAACTGGATCCTATGACTGTATCATATCTCACTTACATATAATAAAATTGAACGTTTGCTGTAAAATATTCCACTTGGTGGTGCAGCAAATGTAAATGGTGTCATTGGCAAGATGGTCTTGAATCTCAAATAACATTTCCATTGCAGCCTATCTTGTCTGGGATCTGACTTTAAATAACTTTAAAATAACCAGTGAAAACAAATGATCAGTAACTAGTTCAGAGGAAGCAGGTTGTCATTTGAAAGCTTAAGTAAGTCGCCACTGCTGTCACATTAATAATTTCAGTAAACTTCCAGAAAGCAACCTTGATTGTAACAGTAGATACAAATACCACATGTGATCCACTTGTCATTTCAACTCAACAGAGAGCATCCTTTTCCCCCCAAACTCCACTCTCAATTCTCAGAGCGTATACAAATAAATCGCCCACACAATTGCCCAAAAAACCAAAGTTAAAAGAAACATGAGTGCATGATTTTTGTATCGGTATGGGGCAGATTTGCATAAACGAGCCTTTGCTTCAATAACTCAGGATAGGACGGTATCTGTGGTCAAAAAAAATCATACAATCCTTACAAAATAGGCCTAGGTGGAAGTGCACTGGCCACTGAGAATGGAGGAAAACCAGCATACTCTGTGCCAGTAAAACGTGTCAATTTGTTGTCACGCTTTCGTGTGAATGAGAAACACAAACAAGCATTCTTCACAGGAGCCTTCGAGGCAGGAGGAGTAAACAACTGATTAGATCATTGACCGTCAATGGAATGTCCTGCCAACAATTCAAATGACACCCGCTTCCACCCTCCACGCGCCTCTGTATGTATCCAAGAACACAAACAAATTGGAGGTCAAGAAAGGAAGACAAACAAAATTAGCACTAATTGCAGCCACTAGTCTTAAGCTATTTCTTTGCCATGGAAAAAAAAGGAAAACAAAGGCTATTTAGGGTTGCATTAGTGATTGATGAGTAAATAACCAAAGTGATTATGCAAACTTACTGGAGATGACAGAGATATTCAACCGACACTAGTTCCCACTTGTATAGAAGTCATACTTTCATGAAGGATGTAACTCCTCACTCATCACTTCCATCCTGTTTACAAGCCGCAGGACCTGATTGCCTCTCAGGAACACCGTGCAGGAAATAACTTAATGATTGGTCTTGCTCTAAATCTGGCAATACTGCTAGGTAGAAAGGGTGAAATCCTAATATATAATATATATTATATCCTAATATTCCTATGGTTAAGAGTTAAATCAGAACTTCAAATGTCTAGTAATATCATCTTAAGTCACTTTATTGATTTATTATTTCATAACTGTGGGCTGGGAAAACATTACAACCTACTACTCTCTCCCTTTTGACCTCCAGGACAAACAACTGAATGTAGTTAAACTTCCTGTTACAATTTATAGAAGCTTGTAAAATTTTGGACAGCATATAATCTAAACACTTTTAAAAATGTCTCGGTTGTCATGGGATAATTCTGTCCTCTTCCACCTCTCGTAGACTTCTGGGTCAGACACGAGGGGAAAGGGCAAACTATGACAACAAGTATGCCGTTTTTAAAATATGGTGTGTACAGAGGGACTAAAACAATACAAGAATAGAATTCATGAATTTATTTTATGTGCTGTCCAGAGAAGTTCTTGACTTTGGACACAATCACTTTTTTCTCTGATTCATTTCCGCCAGGAGGCATGGCTAAATACCCAACAATGTTATTTATCATAAAACTGGCTTATTCTCTGATTGACTCATTCTCTGGCACAACGGTGCAAACTGTATTCCAGTCAGGACACAATGAACACTTGACTGAATGTTAAGGAATGACCAGAAGGTCGCTGGTTTGAATCCCTGAACTAGAGAGCTGGGAAAATTTGGATGGGGAAAGTGAATGAGTAACAGTCTCCTCTCTCTCCCAAGTGCTCAAGTGAAGCTGCTCGGGGGCCAACATTAGAGGATTGTCCTGGGCAGTTCTCTGGTGTCAATCTGTGTAACTATGAATATAAAGCAGGGTTTTGCTGAAAAAGAGAGTATGAATGCACACCTTCCCTAGAAAAGTAATGGTTATTTATTCTAATCAATAATTCTTAAAAACTGGCAAAACTGTCTTAAGCTAACTCTTCTTCTTCTGTACCGCAGCTAGAGAACTACATACAGGACAGCATGAAGCAGGACATGGTCCAAATCCAGCAGAACGCCGTACACAACCATACAGCGACAATGATTGAAATTGGAACAAACCTGCTGAGTCAAACTGCAGAGCAAACACGGAAACTGACCAACGTGGAGGCACAGGTGAGGCTATACTCCGTGATACATTAAATAAACAGAGGTATAAAAAAGGAAAAAAACATCATTAGCCTAGCGAACACTTGTGTCTTTCAGCCTTGTCTGTGCAATAGTAGACTTTGGCAAGTCAAAATCCACAGATGTGTCATATGCATGAACATATTATATGTTGCTGAACAGACTAACATGGACTTAAAATATGCTATCATGAGTTTATCCATTTGTTTTTAATGAAATGAATGTCGTAATACATGTTCAACATTCCTTTTCTTTCCATTTAAAGAGTGCATGACGCACGGCAATAAATAATGTGCTCAATGAGAGTGCGAAAAAATAAACTGAGAGAAAAATAGGCTACAATATCCTACTGTGCCAGTATATTATTTTGGCTGAACGTCAATGACCTTATGTGAGCCAACTGTACAGCATTTCCTGTTATTAGCACAATTGTATTCCCACAGAAAGGGTCTATCAGTTTGTCACAATCAGACATCCGTCTGTTCAAAGACATCAACAGCTCCATTGGAGACACGTAGCTAGGATTCATGTAAACAACCTGCTTTTTGCTGAGTTCAGTTCCTCCAAACTGGGAAATCAGAGGCAAGGTCCCCGACCCAAGAGCTCAGTTCAATACGTCTGTCTGTGGAAATACATGGATTACATTATAAAGCCCCACTGCTCTTTGACAGTATCCCTTGAACCTACCCCCACCCACTTTCCAATGTTCAGTATGTCTGCTTTATTAGAATTTGATTGTTCTGTTCTTTCCTGTCACAAAACACATTTTCCATTTAGATAATGACTATGCTTTTTGTGCTCTGCTCTCTAGAATGAGATGGAAACTGCAAACAGGGCTTGTGTTGAGCTCAGTCCTCTGATGGAATACACTAACTATCAGTCCAAAGTGGCTTGATGGGTAGGGCAGGTTGTTATACTGGCCGGCACAGGACACATGATGTCAAGACTCAGGAGATAAGAACCATGAGAGGAAGCTATAATCCTCGCTAGTATTAATAATGCTTGTGCACACATAGTATTGTCTATGAAGAGTGTCACACCTTTCTACAGGTTTACACTGACTGGTCAATGTCTGATCAAACACAATATAACCCATGCCAGGTCAGATAAAAAAAATAATAATCAATAAAAAAAAACCCAGCGAGATGTTTTTTTAGACTGAACTGTAGATGATCCAACTAAATTGCTGCCAGTCATGTAACTGTTTGTGTAACTTGTCTAACACATGAAGGGAAATACATAGGAAAATGTCAGAAGCAATTGCACAACACCAATCTGAAATATTTTTCTATCCAGAAGAGATAAACATTTCATCATAACACACCCTATCCCCAGTTGGAAGTTAGCTTAAGGCCACGTTCTGTTCTGTGGGAAAACAATTGGCAACTTCTAAGTATCTTGAGCCCCACTTAAGGCTACTGCCAAGTATGCGATTTAATGATAATACAAAGAGTTTAATGCAATTTTTAAACGACTCAGAGCAATTCAAAATTCACTCTGATCTGACAAGGTACCTCTGAGAAATAGCCTAACTGAACTGCTTTGTAAAACTTGTTCTTTTATCTCCAGGTAATAACTCATACAACTCGACTTGAGCGCCAACTTCTTGAGAATTCCTTGTCAACTAACAAGTTGGAAAAACAGCTAATTGTCCAAACAAATGAAATAAATAAGCTGAATGACAAAAACAGGTAAGAACATCTTCTTTAACCCTTGCTAACACCATATAAGTGATCTGTCTCATACAAGGCTATAAATGAAATGTCGTTGATGAAAAAAGAGAAAATTAATTCTGAGGATCATTAGGTTCCTAACAGTACAGTCTTCTGCTTATGAGCAAAGTGAAGGTTAAGCCCGTTGCTGAGCTTGTCGCCTGTTTCTCATCAGCTTCCTGGAGAAGAGGATGGGGGAGATGGAGCAGCAGAGACAGGTGGAGCTCAAGACGCTACGAGACGAAAAGGAGCAGCTTCAGGCCCTGATACAGAGGCAGACAGCCATTATAGGGGAGCTGGAGCAGCAGCTGCTGCGGGTTTCCTCTAACAACACCGCTCTGCAGAACCAGCAACAGGAGCTGCTGGACACCGTCAACAACCTCATCCACACCATCTCTGCCACCACAGCTGGAGGTGGGTCAGCACTACAGTATAGGTCATGGTAACTTTTGTTTTTAAATCCTTTGTTTATCTGGGGTAGGTCGACTAAGCATGCATAGGTTCTCAGTACCACATTCACACAGTTCAACACATCCACATCTGCAAGTTGCCAGTACAAATATCTTACTGAAGGGCATCTGAAGAGTACCTGATGCCATCTCTAACTTTCAAAATAGTCAGTGACATGGAAGCAATGAAAGTGATCTTTTTTATTGTGTTGGCCAGGGTCTAAGACGTGAACTTGTCAAAGGAGGACAATTAAGTGCTGTGCAATTTTGTGATGTCAAATTAATGTGAATGGCTTCTTCTGCAGAGACCAAAACCACCATGATGCAGGATACACCAACCACATATGTGGATTGTGCTGCTGTCTTCAAGTCGGGAAACACTGAAAGTGGAGTCTATGCACTCACACTTCCCAACACTACGTTAGAGGTGAAGGTAAAGTTAGCCTGTTTACTTGTTTCAGACTGTCTACAAGCCATAATGTATAATACACTTTCAAGTTACACTTAGATAAAACATTTAGAGAAGCGCTGTGAACAAAACAATCATTAATCAATAATCTGCTAGTAAAGGGAAGACTTGTCCTGCTGCCTCACTCAGAATGTCAGCGTGTGTGTGTTCACGAGCATTTGTGTATGCCAGTTAAATACTGCCATACGGGCGCGCACACACAGCTTTGTAAATACATACAACTATAGGAAACGTTGCAAATTACAGGATGAAATGTTCAGTAAATGTAGAATTGTCTTTGAGGTTGGACTAGCTAAATTAAAATGTTCTCAGCCTTTCATGAATGATGTGCATGCTTGAGCTAAAACAGTGATCTCCTTAGATACTTTTCAGTGATTAAAACTTGGAACTCAATTCCGTATCCCCTTCCCCGTAACTTGATGTTTGTTTAAGCCAAGCTGAAATGAGACTGCATTGTCAAATTCTCATTGAGCATGAATTCCTTACGGAACATTAATTTTGAATTGATAAGATTATTAATTGGAGCAACCTCTTTTGTGTTTTGTGTTTGAAGGCTTTCTGTGACATGGAGACGGAGGGAGGTGGCTGGACAATACTACAGAAACGCTTTGATGGCCGTGTTGACTTTCACCGTACGTGGAAAGAGTACAAAATGGTAAAAGCTATCAAGAGGAAATTCTTCCCCTAAAAAAATACAGCCTAGGCTACGGTTTTCATTCCCAAAACACAATGCAGAGGCCAGATTTGTTATTGGCCTTCCACACAGTGTTTAACGGGCCTCTTTAGTTAGAAACACCAATGTGCAACAAAAAATAGGTTATGAGCAAAATAAATGAATCACAAACATTAATTCCACCTGGAGCGAAGCTTTGTGGTGATTCTGCACTGGTGTGGAGGGCATTTTGGCATTGAACCAATCCAAGGAAGGATGGGCAAATTGCAATCACTACTAACACAATGATTCTGAGTGATCAACTTCATCCCGTGATTCGTCTCTATATTGATTAGAGTGGTACTGTTCAGGTTAACGATGCACCAACAAGGCACAGATGTGGTCGCCCAAAGTTTGGAGGACCACATTGACTTTAGTCATATGCCAATTTGTCAATAACCAGATAAGATCACAGTGGAGAATTTCTTAGTTCTGAAAGTGCATCTGAGACGGTGCTTATAAACAGCCATCATAAAGATAAGGGGTCCAGATAATCCCTAAAAATAGTGACTAGCATTGTCCATGCCAAGTAGGAGATTAATGGGCCAAAACAATGCCAAAAAGGAATCTCAAGCAGAAGAAAACAGAAGAAAATATTTATGCTGATATTTCCTTTAATCCGACCTGTTCACTTTAAACTGACATGCAGGATTTCTTATGAATATCTCACTATGAATAGTTGTGACTGTTTTGTGTAACTGCTAACAATATAAGCAGGGGGACTGGTTTACAAGCCCCTACTGTGGGGGCTCATCAAAAATTTAACAACATGTCTTGTGTGCCTTCGTAGGGGTTTGGAGAAGCTTCAGATGAACATTGGTTAGGAAATGAATTTGTCTCCAGACTGACAAATCAACAACCCTACAAACTAAGGATCCAGCTGAGTGACTGGGAAGAAAACTCTGGATTCTCACAATACGAGCAGTTTTCTCTGGACAGTGAATCACAGAATTACAGGTAGGTTTCCTCAACAGCATCAGAGAAAGTTTTCCTTAATAAGAAATGCTTCAGATGCTAGGAAACTATGGTTTAAAAAATACTAATATGCAAGAAACTTCATTGACAGAATTCTACAACTTGTGTTTCTGAAAAATTTTAAGATGCAAGTCATATGTTGTTAGCACAAGTTCTTCTGTGAAAACTCAGTCACTGAAGAATACTGTTTTGATTTCACAACACTGCTTTTGAAATCTCGTATCTAGAATATACACCAAACAATATTGCCAAAAAGTAGAGGGGCTTAGCTAATGCCAGTGACAACATGCTAAAACAACGGTCCTCCAAATAAGGTGCATTCCCCAAAAAATAAAACTGCACCTCCAAAGCCCTTAAAAGAATTCACATAATGTTCATGTTATATAATGTAATATAGGAACACGTCTCCCCAAAGCTAGAAACATAAGAGCTTAGGCTGTAACTATGATACAACATTTCTAGCATTGGGTCATTGTTCATAAATATTGACTGAACTGCTCAACATTTAGGGCAAAACATATATGAATTCTCCTTGAGGGCAGATTTTCCCTATTTACCTTTTCCTGATACTGATGTCCAACGCTTGGCACCAGTCCAAAGAAAATACTACGGCAATGGATAGGATTTGTGAAAATAGGAAATACACAAAATGTCTCAGATTCCTAAACATTCAATCTGCGCCCCTTGGCAATACCACAACCTTCAGAAGTATTCTTTTCCCAACCTAAGCTGATTTCGAGAGTGGAATGGATACTTCCTTTGAATTTGACAAATAGACCTTGAAACTCCCCTATTCAACACTGTGCTATTCAGGTCTTAAGTCTGCTAGAGTATGACCAATTTGATCTTAAGTTACTTGGCTCAATAATTCCAAGTAACTTGTTCTCCGGGGAAGCTGCACAAACAGCAGTAGATGAATCCTTCGTCAACTCTTAGCAAAACACACACAACAAAAATCTAAAAATGGACATATGCAGTCATCCAGCAGCTTGTGTTTAAAATCACAAACACCTGACAGATCTTTAAAGGACGAAGGAACAAAAATCTCATACAAATAGTTCACACTTTCATCGTTATGCAAACAACCAAAACCTATTTTAGTTCCAGTGGTAGTAAAGCTATGGCCAAAGTATAAGTCAGCTAAAGGTTGCCTTTTGAGGAACAGCAATTATTGACTTCCTCCTCCTCCTCCTTCCTCTTCCATTTTTCCTTTTCATTCTACAGGATACACCTTAAAGGCTACAGTGGAACGGCAGGCAAAATAAGCAGCCTTGGGCAGCCAGGAAGTGATTTCAGTACAAAGGATGCAGACAATGACAAATGTGTTTGCAAATGCTCGCAACTGACAACAGGGGGTAAGCAGCAGACTCATTTGTAAATCACCTGTGCTTTTGCATAGTTGTGCTCAGTAGGAACATCTAATAATCACATCAAGTTGAGGTGCTCACTTGCTGTGGAAAAAATTCCCACCCACCCAAACCCTGGCACTTCCCCCAAAAATCTTCAAGAGCATTAAAAGGGCTCCTGTATTTTTGTGGCTGAGTCAAAGAGCACAATTAGCTCAGAGTTAATCACTGATCAACTCATTGGGGAATTCAGCCCCTACAATGGTTGACATTAATAGCCTGGGAACAGAGCTTTTTCCCTCTCTTCTCTTGTAGCTTAGAGGTCCTCCTCCATGCCTCTGAAAGTGACTACACTGCCAGAAGTTTGTCTCCCTCTGTATCGGGGTCTGCCAAGTGAGCATGAAAGCATGAAAACCCTAACCTTAAGCCTTTTTCCCATGAGGGTCTCTCACAGAGGAATCCCTCCACCTCAGAGCTGCACACACAGGACTATGAGTGGCACTGACCCAGTGAGAAGAGTGCTGCAAGTTCTGCCATAACAAACATGCAGTTGCCACTTGACTAAAATGAATGAATGTAGTTTTATGGTTTATATGCATGTGGGCAACATGACAGTCCATGCTCAAAATTAAATGCAGCACCCAGAACAGTTTCTCACCTACATGTACAAGCATGTACGCATTTATTTTAGAATTGTAAAGATGAAGTTATTTTTGTATTTAAATGAGAAAAGCACTCAATTTAAAAAATATATATGCTATTCCTATGGTCCATGTAGCCCAATTATTATTGGTGAACAACGACGATTCTCTTCCAAAGACAGAAATCAGAGACTTAAAGAGTGCATAAACACACTGTTTTCAGCCAGTCTCCGCCTGGTACACAATTTTGAAAGATGCCAAAAAAAAAAAGGGTGAGAGCGAATCGGGGGGAGTGTCTGAGATACCGGATCACTCATCTCTACATGGGGGCAGTAACAATTTTCTGATTGCAAAGCATTTGATGCCACCAAAGGCGAAATACCTGCATTGACATCACTGATTGAGGTGTGGCCAGAAGTGCAACACGGTTGAAATGCTGTTCACTATATAGACGCCATATAACCATGTTTACAGCTCAAAAAACGTGATTTATGCTGATTTGCTCTTTGAAATGCAAACTTCCCCATTTCATTCGTTATGCAGATATTACATCTTCAAGTTTTCTAGGACTTCCTCATTGAAGTGTATTAAAAAATGGGCAGCTCAGCCTTGTGCCACATTCTGCAAAGCCTGCATGTACAGTTTTAATTTGTTCTAGATTGAGTTCTAGTGTGTTTAGTTCTTCAGTTCTATTTTGCGGTTTCTGAATTCAAAGATATTGCCTTTGTAATGTCTCAAAGGGATTGAGACATCACAACATGAGTCACGAGTCACGAGTCTTAGAGACCAAAGTTGCCCATTTCTAGGATAGAAATTGTCTCTCATCCCTCTCTATTCTATGCAGTGTACCTGAGTCGTATGCAATATCCATGTTGAAGACACCATTACAACTGGATTGACCATGTAATTATTGTTTTCATGTTCTAGGCTGGTGGTTTGATGCCTGTGGTCCATCCAATTTGAATGGAATGTATTACCAACAGGGCCAGAACGCCAACCGCTTCAACGGCATCAAATGGTACTACTGGAAAGGATCGGGCTACTCACTGAAGTCCACTACAATGATGATCAGACCAGCAGACTTCTGAAGCTCCCTTTGAACTGTCTCTCTCACATTAGACAGAGTGAGAAGAAAACACTGCCAGACAGACAGTAACAAACACCAAAACAAAAATTACATTCTCAAGAGAACCAAAGCACTTTGTGTTGCTATGAACCTTTCGTGTGGAAAGGAACACTTTGCTTATGTCTATATGTTTACTGATTTGAACCAAACGGGGAGTTAAACAATGAAATTGTGGAATAGTGTCATATTAACACTGACAAAGGTCTATACTTGTAAAAATACTGAAAAGACTGTTAATGTGGTATCCATAGACAACTGGAAGTACAGTGATTATAGTAAGTAATAATAGTTAGCTAACCAGAGGGGAGATGTCAGAGTAAAAATAGTCTATCACAGAATATATTTAGTCCTTTTTCTGATTTTGAAATAATTTAAGCAAAGAGACAATGGTACAACAAGCAGTTATAGTGTACATGGGTGATAAACAAAAAAAAAAGAATTGGCTTGGTCTGCTGAATGCCTAAAATGTAAATGCAAATGTAAAATACCACAAAAAAAAATTCTATTAAGCTAACATATTTTCTTTCTCATAGAGGATGTATATACATTTGTTGTTTAATTTATATGTAGATTCAAAGGTTGATATTTAACATTATGTACGATACTGATTTGTTGCATTTTGACATCACTCAAATATTTCATCCTGAATGCTAGTACCTGTCTACACTTTTACACTTTGCATTACACAATCTAGATAATTATACAGTCCTTTCCCCCATGCTGATATGTAACAATTATTTCTTGACCTATTTTTGTAATTTTATTTATGTCAAGCTAATATTCTTTTGACACTGCAACAAATACATTTTACGGCAAAGCTTTGCAACTTGAGGAAGTTGAATTTTTCACCGATAAACATCAAGCTAAGCAGGTTCTCTATCGAAGTGTTCCACCGCAAAGCTCTGCCAACTATTACAGAGCTGAAGTTACATCGACTGTAACAACAACAACACGACTCTCCACTGGGCAGAATGCGTCAGATTTAAACCTTCACTCAAAGACTCTATTTTATGCTCTAAGAGAAGGTACTTTCCAATGGATGGTGCTGCTCCACACTATCATAGTCTTTTTATCTTTTCGTGCACCTACTATCTGAAATAAATAAACACAAAATGCCACAAACTGACTTGCGACTTGACTTGTTGGTCAATTATCACAGTATAACTAGAAAATTCAAGCCTAGTTCCCAAATCCTGGGAAAACTGATAGTAATTATAAAGCTATAAGCTATATAAGCTTAATAATCAAAATTGACCATTTTATTTTTAATCTGTTCCAAGCTTAAAACATAAAACGTTGAGACAGTTGAGCAAAGTTTTAATGGCAGAATTCTGTATTCTTTCTAGGCCTCACTCTTTTAAATAAGTCTTTCCATCAATTCACTCAGGTCATGCACAATTATTTGGACATCTACACAATTTTAAGTTAGTAGTGATTGATATGCAAGAGATGGAAAATTCACTCAGAAAGTTGTCAGCCCTGTTGACATCTGTTTCTATCACTGACAACAGCTGCTGAAGGCAATGCCACTGTTAGACACACTGCATAGGACATACAGAGCAGAGGAACTGAAGAGCGGAGGGAAGCATGTGGTTTACAAAATGCTGAATACTTCCATTTAGTGTAGAGGCATGATAAAGGACCATGGGGACATAAAAATATTTTGTCTGTCACAACAAAAGCCATAATGTAGTTTCAAGAGGAAATGTGTTGACATTTGTCTGCATCAAGACCCCCATGTCTCCCCTCACAGAGGCAGGAGAGGACAGTGACTCATGAATGACGAGGACAGGAAGAGGCAACATCCACATTTCACACAGGATGCTTCAGGAAAAACAAGCACACTGAAAATGAATGACTGGCAATAAAAATTAGCAGGTTTCCGACCCACTTCCTCTGCTTTGGCATTCTGGCATTTATTAGCTTGGAGTGTCAGACTGGAGTGTAGCAACTAAGATTTGGAAAATAAATTAATCAAATTAAATATTATAAATTATAATAATGTATGTAATCAATGTTTTGTAATGCTGGCAGTATTTGTGTTGTGGATACTGAGACGAGTCTCCAGGCACTGGTACTCACAGGTGCTGCAGGGAAATGGTCTGAAAGTTCATATGGTTCCTCTGGAATCCACTGTCTTTGCTCCAAACACCAAAGAATCTATTCAGGGAAAATGAAAAATGTTAGACAACTTTTTTCATCAGTTTTTAATAATATTATGTTAAGGTTTTTAAACATATATGAACGACATACCCATTCGAAAGAGAGGATCCAGCAGCCACGAGCAATGCCCAACAGAATATTGAGGGTGCGCCGGTGACCCCCAGACACCACATGAGTTGTGCTGTCACACACCCGGTCCACGACAGAGAACCCACCCAGTGTTTTCACCACCTGAGCCACTGTGTGCTGCTTCCTATAAGAGACGAAGAAGAGAGTAGAAAGCATCTCTCAACAAAAATGATTAAACAAGACATCTATTTTTTGGCCAACTTGCTTACAAATGCCAACTTCCTCACATGGAAAGTGTGGTGCAACTATCTATGGCCTATGAAACAGATTGTGATATTAATAAAGTGTTTTGCTAAAAGCCATTTTAAATGTCTCAGGTACTTACTCAGTGGGCATGCTCGTCATGACCAATGTTCTCATACTCTGAAACAAAGACAAACACAAAAAGCTCATGATAGAAATAAAACTATTCTAAAACTAAAGTTCAGATTACTTCAATGATGTTGGACAGTTTAAAGAATATTTGTAATTGTGAACAACTTTCGCCAAAACCTAGAAGTGAGAAAACCAGTGGAGTAGGAAGCTGAATCGGTGTTGTTTAATGTTTGAGCACCCTGGGTTTGGTCTCGATATCCAGATATTTGATCTACACACTATCAGTGGAGCAGCTCCAGAAAGTGCTGATAAAACCACAGATTTGGCTCCCTGTTTTCTTGGTTTGGGATCATAGGAGCAGGAATCACAGATAACAGGAATGACATATGTGAATTCTGTGTTACAACAAATCTCCCCTTTAAAGTAGCCTAGATAATACAGCATCTGTAAATAAAAATGGTACACAAACATTTAAATCCTTGGAACTGTAACACACACATTTATTTTGTGCATAACTATTGTAACTGGTTTGTTTAACAGTTGTCAAATGATGCAGCACTGGACAGGTAAAAGGATCATTACTCAACAGGCAGACAGGCTGTGCACTTTCAACAACCCATGCCGGATATACGCATGCTTAGAGACCAGAGAGGAAATGAAACTCCAAGGCCGCGAGCAGAGAAAAACATATTCAGAGCTATTGAAACGGAACTGTAAATTTGTATTCCGGCGACTGTGGTTCATCCATCTCATGTACTTTGGCCCCAATACAGCAGGCCATCACTAGCACAAACACCTGAGCGGCAGTCACAAACAGGGCCACCAGGTCCTTTCCTGCCAGACACTACTATCTGGGCCCCCAGCAGGAAGGCGGGGGTTAAGGCCTTCTGAACACAGTGCTGCCAAACGGTTCACCAGCCCCACACACACAGCGCTGGAACATCACCCAATTATTATCCCTGATAAGCAAGTTGGGTAGCCATTAGGTTGTGTTGTGCCATAACTGCTATTCCACTGCTGTCATCACACAAAGGTTTCCATCAGGGAAAATGTTTCGGTATGCCAATTTGCAAATGACCCACGGCAGGTTTATCCCCTGCCAATGTTGGGGGACTGCTGAAAAGAGACCGGGATAGCTGCTCATTTTCTGCTGCTTCAAAAAAGTCAAAAAACCAAAGCCAAAAATATGGGCGGCTATTCTGGAGGTTCCTCAAAGGGGACTTTTGGCTTATCTCATGCAGTGGACATGTTCTGGCAGCAGCACAAGAAGGCAGGCATTGAAGAATGAGTCGCACATAATGAGCCTTTCGACAAAGAGCTGGTGTGAACTGTAGCACGGCCTCTGAGCACAAACGCTCCCAGCACAAATGAAGGAAATTCTTTACTGTATGACTAGGTCTCCTCGATGGCTGCTATTCCGCACACACTGAAATGACGCCATTCAGAAAAAGAAAGCGAGGTCAGGATCCTAGGTCTCCGCTAAAGTTGAGGTCAGCTGAGGCTGTGAGAACCAATTACTAACAAAAAGCACCTCTGGCAGTACAAATATCAGGTTACCACTTGTCACAACTGAAGAGTGGCTTACATAAAGGTTAACTCAACAACACCATGGGTACATAGCTCATATCAGATGGCATGCTCATGAACCCAACCAACTTAGTGCTACTGCAGTTATTTCTGGGCCCATATTCACAAACAATCTTAATCCTTTAAGTATTTCAAAATAAGAATAAAAAAAAACAGTGTACCCTCTAACAAAACAAATGCTACGTAAGGGATTCAATTACTATGCTGGGTTGATAAAGTTTTGAAATCATGTGATGGACAAAAAAAATGAAGTAAATCTACATTTACTAAAACAAAAATTTATCTTTGAGTGTTTGTAATTCAGTAACAGAAAGATTCAGCATATGTTCAACTAAATTAGTTTCTCAATTCATGTGGTTTGATCACATTTTAGGAATTTCATATTAGGAATTACATAATGAGTATTGTATTTATTTTGATGTTTCATGTGTACAGACACGGCCTAATGTCCACTTTTTTTCCATTCCACAAAAGGTGAAAAGTCGATCACACGCAACAACTCATAATCTCAAGTATCACGCAACTTGCCAGTGTTTACCATCGTATTTTCAAAAATTGGTCAGCCATGCAGGCGCCACCTCCCAGTAGTAATCTCAGAACCAGCACTGCCTAAACCTACTATAAGATCAGCATGTTAGCACTGTAGAAATTTAAAACAACATATATTCTTTTTATCGGCAAGCACACACCACTCTAAAATCTTGGAGTTGTGTGAACAAATGCATCGCTACCTTGTTAATTGTGTAAATTGTGATATTGCCCTACAACTGCTAACAAGCTATCCAGCTCACAGGAACTCAGCCTATTATCATCATGAGGGAACCAAGAGAAGAGCTAGAATGTTCTCTCTGCAACATGGGTCACAAGAGAGCCAACTCAAAACAGATTCCTAGGGGAGATGAAAGTAGGCTTTTTTTCCAGCTAGAGTTTTGTTGAGGTTAAGAGTACAAAGAAAACAGAGCCCAGGTGCATTTCACAAGCAAGGAAGTTGTACACTAGCATCATGGAGGCAAAACACAGGAAACCCCGAGGACTAGACAGAACCTCTTGGGTAGCTAGCTGCCTCAAACGCCTACAGCTAGGGAAGTGTGTGAACATAGCTGAGGAAATGCTTAAAAAAGGAATGACATACACAGGAAAAACACTGCTAATGTTCAGTTTACTTCCGATACCTCCTGCATCACAGAAAACCATGAATGTCAGGATTTATCAAAAACCCAGAGGGTGAGTATTTCCAGTCTACTCATTAGAATTACTTTGTAAAGTTGGATGTGTTCAAACAGGCCGTTGAAACTGCATAGTTTGTATGATAGGGGAGTGCAGGAAGTGCACTCATCCCTCAAAAAAAGATAACAAATACAGTATATATATCTACATACAGTGTAGATATATATATATATATCTTGCAACAGCAATAGTTTTTGAACACGAAACACACAGGATGCATATTCAAAGAGATCAAGCAATTTGAGACTTTCAGAATGTCTGGGAAAGTTCACAATTTCAAGATCTAAGAATTTCACTAAAATTGGGAAAACATGTAGAACCAAGTGTGCACTCAAGTCACAGACATGTAATTTACAAGATATACCATTAATATGCATTTTTCATGACACCATTTTTTTTCTTTTCAGGACGTTTTCATCTTCCTATTCAGTGCAATATAAATGCAGTTCACCGAATTCTGCAAACTTAATTATCATCATTATGTACACTTAAACATTACATTATATAATAACAAAACAGAAAATTATTATTTAAAATTGAAAAATAAAATTCATATTACTATTCCATGTTACCTTTGCTTTGTCCATTTTCTTAACATTCAAATTGACTTGGTTATTCTGGCTCTGTAAGCCTTCAGAAACGGTCTCAGTCGAACCAGCTGCAGCAGCATGTTCACTTCCTTCACCTACAACTGAATAAAAGATACAAATGTTTCAAAACAATGTGGGGAAAAATGCCAGTCAAGCAATCATACAGCAGCTGCTGTTTTGTCATGTGCATTCATGTTCGTCTGTGTTCCAGTTACACCTGGCATAAACTGTAATTCTTAGCATTTGTTTTAGGTTGCTTGGCGTGCCAGATGGGTGGAGTTTCCAGAGTCAGGACAGATGCTGTCAGGTAAGTTGTCAACAAGTAAACTAAACTGATAACTGTAAATTAAATTGACTTCTAAATACTTTCCTGTAATAGTCTAAACTTTCTGGCACTCTGCACTGAACATTATAGCAAATGTTACCTAGAAAATGAGGCATCCCTCAAATGACTGATAACACACTATTCAAGAAAACTGAACTTTAAATTAAAATAGGCAAGTTAAGTCCTTGGTTGAGAAAATTACAGCACTTTAACAGACTGGATCCTCTTATCTGTTAGAGATACCGAATGGTGCATTCACGTAATGATATTTTCCTCAAAAATAGATATATTGTGTTTTAGAAATAAAACTCTTCATGTGCTACCTGACCTGACCCAGCTCTGGTTTCAATCAAATTTCAAGGTAACATGAGACTATTCAGTAAAGAGAAGAGAAACATCCATTTATTAGGAAGTAAATAAAATAAAAAAATAAAATATCAAATGCATTAAAATATCTCATTATTTTCATTAATCAAGTTTACCAGGATGTAGAAATCTGACATTTGAATGAGATCCACAGCTTTTCAATAAAATGTCATATATATTATTAACCATGTGTCATGGAATAGCATCATGGGACATAGAATGTAAATATTTGTATCAGCAGCTCATAATAAAACACACCAATAACACAGAATATTATGTATACAAAAATACCAATATAAACAAGCATTATTTAGCCTAGTATAAGTAAAAAAAAAATAGACTTTGATGAATTACTGAGTAGAACCTAGTATCTCTGATTATTGAAATTACGGCACTCAATTTATGATTACCTTATATAACTTCTGGTTCCTTACAGCAATGGTTTCTCAGTCCTGGTCCTCAGGTTTTCTGTTTTACCTGGTAGTTCATTACATTCACCTGGTACAATGAGCGGCTGAATGAGACCTGGGACACGGTCAATGTAATCAACTACCAGGTAAAACAGACAACCAGCAGGGCTCTGGCTCCCAGGGAGCAAGATTGAGAACCACTGACTTAGAAAGTATGACCAAAAGTGTTTTTTGTTGTAGGCCCATCCATATGCCATGCACCAATGTTTTGAAAATTCTAGTTTGTAAATGTTTAATCTCTTGATGCACATGCTTGACATGCCAACCACATGCTAAATTCTCCATGGTGTGCAGCTGCTCCTTTGAGAGAAATCCTCAGCTTGCATAACATGCAAAAAGCACACTCTTGTAAGTGACTTTAAGTAGCTCCAAGAAATGATAATAAAAGGTCAGACACGCAACAGGAGATGAATTAAAACAATTCCTCTAACCTTCCTCTAAGATAGGGAAAATACCACATGTATTTTCTCCATCTTCTAAACACCCTCAAAAGGTGACCAATACATGCCCAATAGGCCTGTCACCACAGCAAAGCAGGAGTGGAATTGCATGTGGTCTTTACTCGTTCTGCTATTTATAATTGTGATATCCACTAATCATGATTTACCTTCAGAAAATTCACTTCAATAAATCGTTAAGTAGGTAAGTAAGTAGTATTAATCCAAAATGTAAGCACTCCCTGAAAACGTAATCACATTGCAAACCTTTTGAAACCAAATACATGACCCAAGGATGACAGCTACAGCCATTAGTAGCAAGATATTTTGGCTATTTGGTTATGCTGAAGACATTACAGAACAACCTGAGAATTGGGTTCATTGCGATTAATGCACTTTCCAAACTCTGGGTACTTTGCTACTCACTTTCCATGGTATGAGAAAGGACACTGACATCTGAGTTTTTCTGCAGGTCAGATGCTGCACTGGCCTCTCTCACACTTAACGTTGGTGGTTGTACAGGAATAGATGTTTTTCTCTGCTTCACTGGATCAGCTGTAAATTCACTGGTGCTCATAAATGGCAATGTGCTCCGTCTACTCCTTTTGCTGGTCGCGGGTGCTACGCTATTATGACTGTCCACGGCAGGTGGGGATTCTCGGACATCTTGGTGTGGATGCTTTTGGGGTTCACTCTGTACACTATCAGACTGATGACCGGGATTCTTGACACTCTGCGTTTCTTCCCGTTTCCTCTTTTTTATAGGGACGGTTTTAGTGCCAGTGGTTTCACTTTTTCTTTGTTTTCTCTTCCTTGTGACAGAGTCCAATTCAAAAGGAATCTGAATCTGTGTCTCTAAAGGTAGGTTAGGCAAAAGGGGCACTTGTTGTCTCTTGTGGTTAGCTGGTGAGAAATAGTCCTCAAACACACCATCATCCTCATCAATGGAGCTCGAGGGAACCCTTAGAGATTCACTGGGTAGAGTGAAAGATTGCACCAAGGCAGAAAAGGAGGGTCTGGCTTGTTTGGGTATTTGCTGATCCACTTTCTGTGATGGAGAAGTAATTCCTTTTGACAGTTCTTGATCGACTAGAGTATTACCTAAGATGGCTGGGGATGAGAGGCAACTAGGAGAGTTCAAAACCTCAGGACAAATACGGGTCTTACTCTCTGTCAGGGATTGCACTGCTCTAGTTTTTCGTTTCCCTATTTCTAATTTGTTAGGTGATTGTCCACTTTTTTCAACAGCAAGGCTGCAGGACTTTATCTGTGATCGTCTCTTTTTGTTGTGAGAGTTCTTGCTGTCCTCAGATCTGCCATCCCGGCAAGGACTTTCTAAGGAACCTGCAGAGCTATGTTTCTCTACTGGCTGCTTTTTAGCTGAGCTCCTCCTTGCCTTTTTTTGTTTACTCCCTTTTTCTTTGTCGTCTAAATCAGGGATTTTCAAAGGAATCATAGATTTCCGTTTTGCCACATCACTGCAAGGTGACAGCCAGGGCTTTTCAGAGTCTTTCCTGTGAAGTGGTTCAAGATGGCAGTGGTCAATATCATCAAGCTGTGTTCTTTCTTCATCCTTATCAGACGAGCGATCAGGTTGAGCAGCAAAGGTAGCACTGGAATCGTCATCCGATGATTCATCTGTATTGAGAAAAATGCAGAAAAATCAGAATAGCATAAATAGAAAACTAAAATTCGATCATAATTTATATGCTACTTTGTATAATAAATAGATCTATATAATCTATATAATATATAGATGCAAATTTTCAAATAACAGTGGAAGCATTGTAGGTCCATTATAACTTGTGTATACTTCATAAGTTGGCGATATGTCATTTGTGACAGTATTATGTGTATTAAACAATGTAAAAAAAATATGTCAAAGTCTTCAAGGCCCCAAAACTTGATAACACTTTATGATGGCCTTATTCCACTGTATTAACCTGTGTATTAACCCATGGAAAGGTATTTTAAGTACACAATATTACTGTATGGGTACTTGATGAAAATCTCCCCAATACATAATGTACTTACAACAGCACTTACAATGGCAGAATACATGAATCTTCTTATATGTACTAATTTTAAAGCTGTGGGATCCTGGAAATATCTGATACTGGATTCACAGTATACCCAAAAATAATATAAGGCAAAAATGTACAAAGCAACAGAGGTAGCTCACGCTTTTCGTTCACCTGACTTGTAACTATGTAAGCTCAGATAAAAGATGACAAGTGTATGTTTCTAATGACACCAAATGCATGGATGTTTTAACCGTCTTCACAAGGTGAGGGGGCTGGCAAAAGACTTTTCAAAACTTTCCCAAAACAGAAAAGAAAAAAACAAGATTGACACTCCAGTAACAACTAGATCATTAAAAAGTTCTTACACAATAATTTGAAGATAGTTGGTGTATTCCCAAGAGTAGGCTTCAGTCCAGGTGATGAACAGGATTCAACCATCTGGGAGGCTGAAAGAAAGCGAGTGATATATATATAAATTGGGCAGGTGTTTCACAAGTACTGAAATGTTTTTAAGGCTTTGCTGGCAAATCAGCCCGTTCACCTCCTGCTGCACATACCTGTGGGTGAGAGGTTTTCCCTTTTCTCTCTCATTTCTTTCAAACGCTGCGCCATAGAGTCTGACCTTTTCATTAAGGGGCTGTAGACTATTCCATTTTCTTCATCAATTATGTATGGTGACACATCTGTGACTGGATAAAAGCCATAGTGAAATGACAAACAACACACCATGGTTTTAAGTAAGAGGTTTCCAAAGGCATACTGATCTCTTACCAAGAGGTGTTTTTGGAGGTAGGTCTTTGATCATCTTGTCTAATTTTTTCCTCATGCGCCTGTCATTTTCAGGCGTCCTCTCTGGAGAATCTCTTGGTTGCATGCAACGATGCTACACAAAACAACCATTAAAAAAAAAAACAACTCGTTAATGTTATGATAAGGAAGTGAAACCGATGCACATTTAAATATTTTACTCTTTAAGGCCAGAATCACTGATTTCAACTGAAAGGCCAAGTTGTCATCACTTTGCTTATAAAAGCTGAAGGATGGTCAAACTGCTCTCACATTCAGTCTGGAAACATGACTCTAGGACAGACTGTATTCATGAAGAGTCAGAGTAAATGGACTGAATTAAAATCTGATTTTTCTTTAAAGCTTATAATTAAGGGTGCTCCGATCAGGATTTTTGGGGCCGATCACCAATCGCTGGAAGCAGTATCGGCCGATACCGATCACGGGGTCTATTTGAAGCCTTCTATTCATTGTGTATCATTATTTATTTATTTAACTATTCTTAACAACATTGTATATTAAGTATTAAAATTAAGAGATGAGAAAGTATCATGAATTGACAACAGTTTATTGGCAGGCAACATGTGCAACATATTCCACTCTCTCTCAGAGACACAACTTAAAACATAGCAGCCTAGGCTTGGTTATTGGGAGCAGCTTAGAGCTTAAATATAGCTTTCCTGTGGAATAAAATAAATACAATTTTATAAAATAAAAATTAGAATAAAAGCTAAATGTGCACAACACACCAAGTTAGAACAATAAATTATATATAGGCCTACTGAGGCAACAAAAATTAATCAATTCCAATAGACGGAAAACACAGGGCCTTTATCAATTTACTCCAATTTTAGAGACTATAAAAACTGCAACATAACAAAATATTTTTCAATATTAATCTGGATTGAGGGAGCAAACATTCAGAGTCAGAGTTAAAAAGTAAATATTAACGTTTTCAGTCCACTCAGTGGATACTAACTAGCACCTACAGTAGCCTATTAACAGCTAATCTGCTAGTCTCGGAAACCCAGCTGTATTCCGAATAACGTTAATAACCCATAGTTCTTCTTTTTGGGAAAAAAATATCCCTCACGCCCGCGTGTGCAATGGGAGGCGAACAGACGGGTCCGGTGAGAAAGAGAGAGTGAGCGAGACAGAGAGAGTATACAGGCCAAGAAAAAACATAAAGAAAAAACTCTACAAGCAAATCCTGAGATCCTGTATGCAGACTTTACTATATCCAAGAGCAAGAGAGTGAAAAACAACTTAATATTCCACACAACCAATACAGACTTATGGAAAAAAGCAGTGTGTAACAACTACCAGCACACCTTCAAAGAAGGAATAGGCCGCGGTGGCAGAGTGATTATATGTCAGGATGAGAGCCTTGACACTGAGAACCCTGTGCTCACCATGACATATTACAAAACTAAAGGAACCGTGCTACTCCAGGGAAATGAAGCCAGCCTCAACTCATTTGAGGAGCTCTTTCCCCAGCTAAAAACAGAGGTAGAGAGGAGCAGATCCAGCTCATCCACGGACCTTGAAAATCCCATCAACGCTCTGGACACAGAGGACTCAGAACAAGAGGAAGAGGAAAAACCATCTGAAAATGACAACAACCTGAACACTAATGTTCCCACTCTAAATCTGACCAACAGACTAAGAGAAAGCCTGGCCTCTCTAGAACTGGACTTTACAGAGTTCAGAGAGCTGACCCTGAACAAGCTTACAGAGCTCAGCGACATCCAGCAGTTGAAAAAAGACATCGAACAGATGAAAAAGGAAAACTGGAGAACCACTGATGACCTCAGGCAGACCACCTATGCCCTTCAGGAGGAGAACAACAGTCTCCGCGTCCAGATGTCTGAGATGAAGGAGGAAGCTGAGAACACAGAGAGAAGCTTCAGGAAGCAGCTGGAGCAATTAAGGAGTCAGATACAAGACAACAAGGGCATCTGTCCTCCGCCTTCCTGCCCCTCCTCACCCCCTATCACTGCCCCTGACTCACCGCCATTAACTGACCGAGAGAGCCGTCCCACCCTTGTTACACCCACCTCCCCAGATATAGACCACCTCCCTGCTGGCCAGCCAGAGAACACACAGGACTCCACCCCAACACAGGCTGACCCCGCCCCAACACAGGCTGACCCCACCCCAACACAGGCTGACCCCGCCCCAACACAGGCTGACCCCGCCCCAACACCTCCATCTGCCACGTCAGCCAGGCTGGAGCCCCAGGTGGCTATATTAATGGACTCCAACGGGAAGTACATCGACCCCGAACGCCTCTTCCCTGGCCAGCGTGTTGTATCGAGGCGTTGCAGGAACACGAGGCACGCACTAGAGCTGCTAAAGCAACACTCGCTCGGCCGTCCCCAGGTCATTGTGGTCCACACAGGCACAAACGACCTGCCCTCCCTGCACCGAGGCACAGCGCAGGCAATCACCAACATGGCAGAGCAGACATGCAGGGAATTCCCAGATTCACGGGTAGTGATCTCCACCCTCTTGCCCCGGACGGACACCCCCCCTCATGTCATCCATGACATCAATATGGAGATTACTAGGAGCTGCTCCACCCTCCCCAACGTCCACCTGGCACACCACACAAACATCGGGACTTGGGACTTATATGACGGACTGCATCTGAACAGGAACGTAGTCAGAGTGTTTGCTAAAACTCTGAAAGATGTTGCACTTGGACGAGACCCAAACCCCACCACAACACCAGGCCAGTACAAAGCCCCACGACGCCCAGGAAGAGGAGTGCCACAGCTCAACACCCGTCACCCTACTCCTCCTTACCGTACCCATCCACAGCCTCCTGCACCACCCATCCAGAGAGCCCCTCCTAACAACAGAGTCCCCCTTCTTCCACAGGAGCGCACCTACGCTGCTGCTGTGGCCAGACCTGCTCCTCAGCCTCCCCCCCAACACACCACAGAGTTGGGAGAGATCAAGGAGATGCTACACATTCTATGCAGTAGACTCTTAATCAACTAGTTGGTAGGGTAAGTAGATGATAGACCTTATCAGTCTTCCATTACAACGTAGATCTTATTTATTTATTTTATTAACACTCTAATCTCAACACAATATAATCCAAAGCATTTTTTCAGAGTGGACATCCTTACTTGATCTGAAAATGCTTCCAAATATTTAAAATCAATTAATTAAGGTTAATTGGGATACCTGTGTAAAAAAGTTGGTCTTTGAATTTGTTCCGCTTTGCTTTATCTCCTGTTGGGAAAGTTAATGTTTTCATTTCAAATCAGTTGCTGGAATATCCAGGGTCTTTACTCCTCAGTATTTGGGCTGAAGGGTAAAAACCCTGACTTTGTAAATAGAATCAGTAATATTGATATTATAATTTTATCAGAAACATGGTGTAGAGCTGATGCCCCCACCCACTGCCCTCCAAATTACAGGGAAATTATTGCCCCTTCACAGAAACTAAGCCATATACATCAGGGAAGAGACTCGGGGGGACTAATTGTCTGGTATAAGTCCAAACTACAAAATTCACTTCAAATTCTGAAAATTGGAAAAAACCAAATTTGGCTGAAAATAAAGAAAGAACTAATCCCCACAGAGAGAGATCTGTATATATGTGCAATTTACATCCCCCCCTCTGAGTCCCCCTACTTTTCTGAAGACATATTTTCTTCTCTTGAAACAGAGATATGTCATTTCCAGAGGCAGGGGAATGTAATCATCTGTGGTGATCTAAATGCACGAACCGCTACTCAACCTGATGTAACTAACACCCAAGGAGATAGTTTTATCATCAATCAATCTCCAACGGATCATCTACATGTCCCCCCCCGAAATAACTATGATACTGTCATCAATAGGAATGGTAAAGACCTGCTGCAGCTCTGCCGCAGCCTGAGTCTGTACATCATTAATGGTCGAGTGAGAGGGGACTCTCTGGGAAGGTTCACTTATTGTTCAGCTCTTGGCAAAAGCACTGTAGATTACATGATCACAGACATGGACCCATTCTCTTTCAGTTCATTCACAGTCAAACCCCAAACCCCTTTATCAGACCACAACCAAATTACTCTCTCCCTAAAAAAGACAAGTATCACACCCACAGAGCCCAGTAAGCTGTCCAGTATGCCCAGTACATATAGATGGACCCATAACAGTGCCGAGCATTACCTGAAAGCAAGTAACAGTCATGAAATTGAGTCATTACTGGAGGCTTTCATTGACCAGCCATACCCTCATACTGTAGAAGGCATATCTCAGGCTGTCCAAAATCTTACTTTCATCTATAAGAGAACTGCTACAAAAGCAAAACTGAAAATTTGTAAAAATAAAAGAAAACTCAAAAAGAATAATTGGTTTGACAAAGATTGTCAAAATCTTAGAAAACAAATGAGAAAGCTATCAAACCTGAAACACAGAGACCCAGGAAATGAAGAGATACGCCTTCAGTATTGTGAGACACTAAAACAATACAAAAGTACAATTAGAAACAAAAAGATAAATCACACAGAAAGACAACTCAGTATAATTGAAGAAAGCATAGAATCAAACTCATTCTGGGAACAGTGGAAGTCTCTCTGTAAATCAGAGCCTGAGGAGCTGGTTATTCAAGATGGAGAAGTATGGAGTAAACACTTCCAGAACTTATTCGGACCGACACCACTAAGTGATGACTCAGACACCACACAAATTGTGAAAAAACTAGAGCAAATGGAATTGATCATCAAAGATAACCAAAACCCGTTAGATTTCCACATTACTATAGATGAATTGAAAACAAAATTGAAGCACCTGAAAACCAAAAAAGCATGTGGCCCCGATGGCATATTAAATGAAATGCTAAAGCACAGCACAGAAACATTCCAATTGGCTATTCTCAAATTATTCAATTTTATTCTTAGTGTGGGATATTTCCCTGAGAACTGGAACATTGGATTGATTACACCTATATTCAAAAGTGGAGACAAATTTGACCCTCAAAATTACAGAGGGGTGTGTGTCACCAGTGTTATAGGAAAACTGCTTTGCAGTATCATCAATTCCCGAATCATGAAATTCCTCACAGAACACAATGTTCTTCATAAAAGCCAAACTGGATTCATGCCCAAACATCGCACAACTGACCATATCTTCACCCTCACCACTCTGATCAACACTCATGTGCACCAAAACAAAAGCAAAATGTATTCATGCTTTATAGATTTCAAGAAGGCCTTTGACTCTATTTGGCACGAGGGACTTTTCTACAAATTATTGACAATTGGCATAGGAGGTAAGATATATGATTTAATTAAAACAATGTACATGAATAACAAATATGCAATTAAAATTGGAAGTAACAGAACCAACTATTTCAAACAGTGGCGTGGAGTGAGACAGGGCTGCAGTTTGAGCCCAACGCTTTTTAACATCTATATAAATGAACTAGCAGAGCAACTGCAAAAGTCCTCGGCCCCTGGGGTCAGTCTGCAGGACACAGAGGTCAAATGCCTGATGTATGCAGATGACCTTGTTCTTCTTTCTCCCTCCAAAGAGGGTTTACAGCAGAGCCTGGACGTCCTCTCCAGGTTCAGTGAAACATGGGCATTGACTGTAAATTTGAAAAAGACCAAAATCCTGATGTTCCAAAGACGTTCCAGTTCTCAGAAACACAGATTTACACTAGGAAATACAGAAATTGAACACACAACAAATTATAACTATTTAGGTTTGATTATCAATTCCACAGGACGTTTTAACTTGGCTGTGAATGAACTGAAAGAGAAAGCAAGAAGAGCTTTCTACGCCATCAAAAGAAAAATTCCAATTGACATCCCAATTAGGACCTGGCTCAAAATTATAAATTCAGTAATACATCCAATTATGCTATATGGTAGTGAAGTGTGGGGTCCTCTAGCCAATCAAGATTTCTCAAAATGGGAAAAACACCCAATGGAAGTCCTGCATGCAGAGCTGTGTAAAATCATCCTGGGAGTCCAGAGGAACACAGTCAGTAATGCATGCAGGGCAGAACTCGGCCAGTATCCGATCATCATCAACGTTCAGAAACGAGCCATCAAATTCTACAAACATCTCCGATCCAGCGACCCCCACTCCTATCAGTATAAAGCTCTTCAGTGCCAAGAGTGGAACAAGGACAAGAACAGTTCCTTCTGGACACATACACCAGGGATTCAGGACAATCCTCAGTCTCTCTGGACCAACCAAATCATTTCAAAACAGAAAGAAAAATATATCACCTATTGGAAGGAAAAGACAAAAACCCAAAACAAATTAGAATTCTATCTGACCCTCGACAGAGAGTACACAGTGGCAGAATATCTGACCACTGTGACCGACAGCAAACTGAGGAAATCCCTAACGAGGTACAGGCTCTGTGCTCACAAGCTGGCCATAGAAACGGGCCGCCACAGACAGACCTGGCAACCCAGGGAGAGCAGGGTGTGTTTATTCTGCAGTCAGGGAGAGACAGAGACAGAAAGTCACTTCCTGTTACACTGTGACAGATACAAAGACGTGAGACAGACTTATTCTGAGAGGATAGGTAGAATCTACCCAGAGTTCAACCATCTGCCTGATCCTCTCAAACTGCCCTACCTGTGTGGGGAGAAAAGTCAGTGTGCAGCATTAGCTGCTAAATTTGTAGATTGCTGTCACACTTTAAGGGAAGAGGGACACACAGCTGGATGAGAAATGTGAGGAATAATATATGAATGTATGTGAAAAGTTCTGTTTTAATTGGCTAAGGTGATATTTTGCTGGTTTATGTTTCCTCAGAAACACAAGTGACATAAACACAGAAACAATGATAGTCAGTAGACAGTGGAGGCACAGCAACACACACACACACACACACACACACACACACACACACACAATAATAAATAGGAGGGGATAGAATTATTTTTATGTTACTTAATTATTATTATTATTATTATTATTATTATATATATATATATATATTTTTTATTTTTTTTATTTTTTTTTTATTTTATTTTATCATTTATTTATGTATTTATTTTTGTTATTTAATACTTTTATTGATGATTAATCTCTTGTTACATGCTTTGGCAATATTGTTTGTTTGTGAACTGTCATGCCAATAAAGCACCTTGAATTGAAAAAAAAATTGAAAAAAATTGAGAGTGAGCGAGACAGAGAGAGTGAGCGAGAGAGACTACTTCTGTTTGGATCTCTTCCCAACTCGTCTCTCCCTAACATTTTTGCAAATTTATTGTCTTTTTCAGACACCTGGTAGAACGGGTAGAACTGCCAGACCGGTGAAGCCATTTTAGCGGCGCGTAGAGAAATTGTCTCGCGTGTTTTGCGTCATCTGATCGGCGCTTCTGATCGGCCTTTATAGAGACCACCGATCAAACTATTTAGAACGAATATCGGCCAATAACGATCGGTGGCCGATCGATCGGAGCACCCTTACTTATAATAATGAGATGCTCAAGGGAACCTCAGATGTAAATCTGATTTTACTTACTGTCCTTTTTTTGAGCTCAGGATAGCGTTCATCATTTAAGGCTGGGTACAACTCTTCATCCACATGTACACCGTCATCTTTACATCTGGACATTATTTCACCAAAAACAGAGAATGGTTTGTAACTTATCGACATCTTGTAGGTATAAAAAAAAATCTCAGAACAATCAATCAAAAACAAAAAAACAGCATTGTTGAGGTTGAAAAAGAAATACATCACCTAATGTTATGATTACCTGGCTAACCACAGAACAGAGACGAGCCTCACTCCAGTTTTCTTGGCTTTCTTCCACGTGGCCTGATGACCATTGTTAAAGACCGCATGGGTGACTTGTTTATTGAATGTTTTTGATACCTGTAAAAGTAAAAGCCATTTAAGTATCACAGGAAGCATACACACTCATTGTCTGTAAATACATTACATGTGTGTGCATGTGCACTGTGGCCGCACCTGAGCTCCCATTTCTTGGAGCTGCTGGATGAACGGTTTCGAATAGTTTTCTGTTTTGTTTGATGACCACACATCAACATAGGCAACAACATCTGCAGACATAGAAAACCCAGGCATAAAAATAAACCCAAAGTCATAAACTTTGATATGGATTGAAATACAGTACAACCAAGCTGTTGTATACAGATCTCTCAGTCCCTTACCTTTAAGAATAGATGAACAGTCATTGCCTGCGGCCATTATTGGCCTCTTTAGCTCCGAAATTCACCTAGACAAAGACAAAGGATTCCACAGAGACATTTCCTGAGGTCAAATATTGGCTTTCAACAGAACCACAGACATTCTACTCAACATGACAACCTTTTTATTTCTACTACTAGAAGTACCACTACTACTTTACTCCGATATAAAACAACTCCTAACTCCCTGGTCCATCAAACAGAGGCTATACCAACCAGGGATATCTGTCTTTGGGCAATTGTGCAAATTTTAAAGCAATGGCTCTTTTTAACAGTTTATCAATGGCAACAGACAGGCTTCTTCTTCTTCTGGCTAATTCTGCACCCTCACAAGATAAGATGTTGCTGTAATCACCTGATCTAAAACTGAGCAGGCTAAAGTTTTTTCCACACTTAATGATACAGTACT
This sequence comes from Centroberyx gerrardi, assembly GCF_048128805.1. NCBI lineage: Eukaryota > Metazoa > Chordata > Actinopteri > Beryciformes > Berycidae > Centroberyx > Centroberyx gerrardi. The sequence goes on from NC_136011.1 coordinate 13,721,625, forward strand.
GAAAACTGACAGCCTAATCTCTGTAAAAATCTGATACTGAATGTGATTGTTGAAGTATTTTATTTCTCGGACAATCGTGGGTTCATGGGTTAGCGTTAATCATTGGGCTACAAGAGGTTCCAGCTCTGTCATAGTTGAAAAAATACAATGGCCAGAAGAAATCTGATTTTTTCATGTGGCTCTCCATGAAACCCTTTGCCTAACCCACAGCTAAATGCTGTTTCAGATGGGCCTACCTTAATCCTGTATCATTACACCGTGTAGTAATTTTGTGCTATTGAGGTATCCATGTCAAATGACTGGCTGATGGACTAACTGCAAACCGTAACGTTAAGCTATGAATTGAAGCAGTTTAACAAAACTTCATATCTCATGGGTCACCCACCTCACTGAATAACTATGAAAAAGTTTGTCGGTTATTACTTGGTTAAAAAATAAACGATAGGAACAAACATAAAAACTTTAACTGACATTGTCAAACGTTTGTTAGTGTTGACATTTGTTTACGTTTAACTAACGTTAAGTTCTCTGAGTTGGCTGCTAACGTTTACGTTAGCGCTAGTGGGTGCGTCTTAGCATCATGCTGGAGTAGGTTAGTGCTTCCGTAATGGGCAGACATTACATGTCATGTGATACAGTCGACTAATAACGCTGCCTACAACTGTAAACAAACATATCTGTCCGTAGGATTATATCTTACGAATAGCAAGACACTTACTTTTCAAGGCAGTGGTCATCAGTTGTTCAGTTACCTGACTACAGAGTACATCTTTCGCGCGTGTGGTTTGTGATGCAAGGCATTCTGGGAGAAAAGTCGGGCATTGGTTGCTTGCTAAAAACGTCACTTCCAACCCGGAAGGGAGGAAAAGGGGAAGGGGGAGGGAAAAGGGGAGTGTGCTCTGTTTTCTAAAGAGCCTACTACTGAGGATCTATGATTTGCCATATATTGTTGTACAATTTATACTCAAAAAAAAAAAAAGGAAGGGGAAAGGGAAAGCAAGGGCCCTCACCATTGCCAGTAATGTTAAGAAGCCCACTTTCCATCACCTCCGACCCAGTCTGTGATTACTTATTTTGAATTTCAGTGAAAGGTATTAACATAACACAAGTGTTGCCATTGACATTTTTCTGTTTCTCTTGTCAAGACAACCTCACAACCGTATAAAAGTGACTTGATGCATGGTCACAAAATGTAAACTGGGAAGTGTCCTTCCTCTAAAAATTGGTGGGAAGCCCAACTGTTGTAGCCTACTGATTCCACCAAACAGAATCAGGGTGACATCATCATGATGTGTGGCTCTGAGTCTGGACTTGGGTCAAACTGGGAAGTGTCCTACCTCTCTGAAAAACACCTGTTGACCGACTGGATGAGCCGGATCAAGGGCACACTCTTGATGTGGACAAAAGACGGTGTATATATTTTATTACCAGGGAAGTGAGTTCAGCCTCCTTCTGTAAATCTGTTACACATTTTAGACCAGAAAAGTCTGACCCACGGTGGTATGATTCAGCTGATGTTTTCGGTTTCAGAGGCACAGCGCTAAAGCCCCATCTCAGTGTGCTCAGCAAGTCCTCATCATTTGGTAAACTCATAATTTTACCAACAATGCATTGTTTCTTTGAAGCTGTAACTTTTAACTACCCACTTCCTCAGTCAAACATCTTATTTGCTTTGCTGCTCAGATGGCCATTTAGGCTGTCATTTAGGCCTATTCAAAAATGCTTTATTTATTTAACAGTGTTTATGGATACATTATAGAAGCCTTTGTGGAAACAAATTTAATCCAGTCCTGAAAAGCATATATATAAATTAGTCTTTTATTACATTTTTGCTGTGCTATAGCAGCAGGGAGAATATAGTATCTGAGGATACAGTTAAAAATTCATGTTTCACCAGCGAAATACAACTTATGCTCTCTAAAACTACATACTGCACATCCTATTGCTGCCTCCCACAAAAACACAATCTCTGTTCATGTTCCACCACAGGGATTATTAAACCAAGCATGCATACGTGAGTATATCACATAGGCCTATACACACACACGCACGCACACGCACACACACACACACACACACACACACACACACACAAGCAAGCTATGAATTGCAACTTCTGCAGATAGTGGCACATAATCCAAATGCATGCAAAACCGAAACGTCATGGAAGAGACCTGAGAATTTAAGTCTTCATAACTTGAAAATATTGAACCTGGTAACTTAATATAATGTGAAATGTATAGTGCATCTTCAAAACCACTCTGCCTTGTACCAAAATAGTAATGCATTTTAATTACCATAGAAAGCCTCATGTAAACACATTTGAAAACAATTTAAACTTGTTTATTTGTTTATTAAACCCTTGTAAGTCAAAGTAACTGAGCTTGTTGTTTGGCAACATTAAAACAAAGTTGTTACATTTTACCTTGATATGTCACAGAAATCACAAAACACAAAACCCCATGTGTTTATCTTCAAAGAGGAAGTTCTCACACTGATTTTGCAATACAAATGTCATGAATATAAAATAATGAAATGTAAGAAATACAGCAGTAACAGTAACAGTTCTCTTAGAAACGTGTGTCTAGTTCAGGACAACATACATTTGTATTACTTTTCAATACAGTATACAGTATGTTAATGACACATTTTACAACTTGCGTTGTGAGTGTGATTACAACATAATTTGTTATTAACATGTGTTTTGTTTATAATTCTTATTAACATGATGGATGATAGGCAACACAAATGTTTGTTGTCAAAACTAGACACATGGATTTGTCTAAAATGACACATTATTTTCAAAGTGTAAGTTTTACATTTATTACATTAAAACACTCATTAGTTAATTACATCTCACTGAAGAATAAGATACATTGGTACATTTTTGACATTGTACTGTACACTTCACTTCAAACCACTGAGAAAAAATGTGTACAGTCATTAAAGGGAGAACAAATGGCAGAAGTAAGGCCTACAGCTGTACAGTGTGTGACTCCTACATTCTACTAGTTTAACCGTCAGGTTATGGAGTCAAGGCGATTCAGACAGAGTTGCTCCTACAGTTGACAGGCATGGAGGTGCGGGACACTTCCATGTGCACAGTAGATAGGGGGAAATGGTCGTACTCTTCTTCCAGTGGGCGGCAGCGGCAATGCAGCAGCGCCTCTCTCACCTCCTGGCGAAAGTTGGAGTTGAGGAAGCCGTAGATGATAGGGTTGATGCAGGTGGAGGACATGGCCAGCAGGTGGCAGAGGGAGAACAGCAGGTTGTGGTGGCAGACAGGCAGAGCCTCCTGGTACCAGTCTGACACCACGTTGAAGATGGTGAGTGGCAGCCAGCAGAGAGCAAATGCTGTTATCAGGGCGGCCAGCATGATGTTGATCCGGCGGCTGTGGGTCATGCGCTGGTTCTCTGGGGTTCTGCCGCGGTCCAGCATGTCTTTACGCTGGCGCAGGCGCACAAACACCCTGATATAACAGAGCAGAACCAGCAACAGAGGACCACAGTACTGGAACAGCAGGAGCCAGGTGGTGTAAGCTAGCCTCTGCTGCTGGGATGGCCAGTGCTCCAGACAGGCCTGCAGGTGGGGAGATGTGGGGACATGGGAAAAGACGGTGTGGTAGGAATTAGGAAGCACAGATGAATTGGTGTGTGTGTAGGAGAGAGGCTGTAGCAGAGATGCATTGGGATAAGCCTGAATCTGGGGCGAGAGAGCGGGCAGGTGATGGAGTGGAGACTGGGGCTGGGGAACATTGGTGTAGGGCTCATTAGTGAGCAGCTGAAAGGCCAGGAAAGGCAGAGAGGTGAAGCAAGCCAGAGTCCAGATGAGAATGACTGCCATGTAGGCCTGAGGAATGCTGGGTTTCCACCCAGAGGGGTTAATGATCAGCTGATGTCTTTCCAGCGCGATGAACACCAGAGAGAGGACAGACACCGTCACAGACACACACTGGATGAACGGCACCAGTCTGCACAACACTGACCCAAACACCCAATGGTCCATTAGTGTGTATATGACAGTGAAGGGGAGGCAGAAGACGCACACCAGGATGTCAGAGAAGGACAGGTTGCAGATGAAGATGCTGGTGACGTTGGCTCTTTCTCTGCGACGCACAATGATGCAGATGAGACCAATGTTGCCCACTAGCCCCAGCACCATTGTAATGCAGTAACACACTACCAGGCATGCTGTGAGGACAGGGGACATATGGCACCACTCATCATTCCCCAACACAAAGTGGTCTGACAGGGGCTGGGTCTCGTTCTCTGCCCACTCTCCCACAGACTGGCTGCTCGTTCCAGCCTCCTCCCATGGCAGAGAGGTGCTGTTGAAGGGTGGAGGCAGGGTCGCAGCACTTAATGGAAAAGACTCGCTTGTATTGCCCCTCCAGGACATTTCAGCAGGGCTACAACATCATCAGCCCCCAGGATCAAACCATCCATCCCAGCCCCCTGAAAACATACATCTGAGAGAGAGAGAGAGAGAGAGAGAGAGAGAGCAAAGGGAAAGACAAAAGGCTTCATTATTCGGTCGCACAGCAACTGCTCCTATAGGTCAACGGATCTGTTCATCCAGAAGTAATAAGTTTGTCTTGAGAGTAGCGGAGGGAAAGGCAGGAAGTGGATGTTGTGGTTGAGGAGGAATGATGTGCTATGCGAAGAATTTTCTAATTTTATGTCATTGCAAAATTAGTTGCAAGTAAACATTCTTTCTATTTTGTACATTCAGTTGGTCTAATTTTGGAGTTATTGGGGTCGTTCTTCACAAAATACCCTAAACATTAGACTAGAAAGTCACAGACCTAAAGTAGCAGGGAGTGTGAAATAATGGTAAACACTGATAGAGTGCAACTCACAACTACATCACTGGCATCTAATTGCCCCTCGGGGATAAATAAAGCCTATTGAATTGAATTGAATTGAATTGAACCACAGTTGCTGATTGAGAGAACGAATAAAAGGCACCACAATGGATTTAAAAGGTACACTCAATCATTTGTTAATGTTGTTTCATCACCATAAACAATACCATAGGTGTGTGGAGTAGGTACAGTTATTTTAAAATAAATAGGTAGTTCTTGGTCTTATCAATCACTATATTTTAGTTGTAAAATAATGATCGGCCCTTTTATTTAACAATCTTTAGAATTCAAACATGCGGACTGAGCAGTTCTCTTCCCATGAATGAATCCACTAGAGCCTGATGATGACTTTTCAAGGTTGAACATAATAGCATAATGACAATAAAATTATTCGTCATTAATTTGAACAGAAACCTTTATTTTTCAAGTACAAGATCAATGTTGACATATGTTGAAGTGAAGTGGAATGCCACTGGCAGAATCGTAAAAATGGATTCCACTGAAACCTCACCTGCCTGTGAAAAACAATAATGCAAGAAAAATGAACCTATTATTTTCCAGCAGTGGCACGCACCTAGCTATCAGTCACATCACTGTGCTCCATCATTGCCAAACATCAGTCAGTGTGTTGAGCGGGCTGCAGGCAGGGTGGTATAGCATTGATCCTCCTTTGTTCAGGGAGGAAAGACTTAACTGTAATGTCACCATTAACTCAAAGCAACCGCTACTAGTTATTGACACTATGGAGTGTCATGGAGAGAAGCTGTGCCTCGCTAACCATCAATTTGACATCTCAGATCTAACAAAGCAGAGGAAGCCTCAGCTCTGTCAGCCCCAGTCAACAAAAAAGGGAATTACGGTCCCATTAATTGGCAAATTGGGACCTGCCAGGTAAGAGCAATGTCACACTGTAGGAAGCAGATCCAAGTAGTTGTGTCATTATGATTGACACATTACAGAGCGACATCTCTGCAGCAGAAGGAACACCTTGACCTGACACTTCGCTGTCCATCCCATGTCTTCCTTTCCTCTGCCTCATAGGGGCTTCATATCAGAGTTGAAATGCCCAGTTAAGAGCCCTCTATCACTGAATAACTAGTCTTCTGTGACTGGGAAATGTGGGAAAGTGTGAATGTCACTTTTCCTAGGACCAGATCAGCCTTGATTCTCTCTTCTCAGTTGTGGATTTGTGTAACAATGGATTTTCTGTATTAAGTTGACTGCTTGAATGGCTGCGTTTATGATATGAATGTGTGTAATTGGTACAGACAACAGGAACAACTTAAGAACGTTACCATGTTAAGATAGTCGCCATGGAAATGGAGGCTTGTAATGAATTAGACGACACCATATATAAATGCATCTGAAGATGAAAGAGACAGAGAGAGCGCTTGCACATGTGGGAGAGAAACAAAGAGAAAGACTTTATCTTCTCATTTTCCTCAGTAACTGGTTCACATCTATTGTGCACTTAAAAAAGAGGCTTATCATCATTATTGCATCTCTTGCCCTCATTACAGCTTTCCTCTAGTCCACCAGTGAATATTTCCAATTACCCAGATCAGTAGTTTGTGTGCATGCATGCATGTGGATGCACCTGAGCATGTATGTATTTGTGTATGCATGTACATTCATATCCAAGGCATCAAAAGTGTTTTTCAGTGAGACTAGTCAAAAACAAGACACAACAAAAAAATGTCTTTGAAACTGTCTCCTACATGAGGGGGTGTAGGATGAAGACATGAGATAATGACCCAAACCTCTTCATTATCTAATAGGCGTTTCGGAGAACTTGGGTGTTCCCTTCCGATGAAGAATATAAATCACCATTACTAATACTGACACTGAATTGTCTCACCACGATTCCACAAAATAAGTGCGAATGAATTGCATCACTTTTTAAATCTCCCTGCAGAAAGGATAACACATTTACAGTGCTACCCAGCAGATGCATATTTTTAGAAATGCCTACTGTAGACTGCAACCCACTGTATTGTTAGAATGCATAGATAGGAAATATTTGTAATGGCAGAGTCAAACATCTGCATATCTATGGACACTGACTGTAAGCTGACAAGACAATGTAACATCAGATACACAATTGATGAATATAAATAAGAATTGGAAACAAATTCTGACTTTGCATGACAAAGAACATAATGGTGTATGAAAGCACTCACGTGTCAGGTTGACTGAACGGTCTCTGATGCAGAGATGAACGCGCTGCTCTGAACAGGTGTGAATCCACAGTAGTGAGAGTTAAAGAGAGGGAGCTGAACACCATAACAACCACAACGCTTGTGTGAGAGCGAGCGGCAATGGGAGCATGCCTATTATTGGGTGGTTAGAGCCCCTTTGGGTGCCAGAGAGCCCCGCCAAACAGGAGCTTTACTGTCACATGGTGGCGGGACTATTAAACTACAGCCTGAAAATGACACTACTCCAGAGAAAGCCACCTGCCATAACTGCAGTTAGTTAAAGACACAAAAATAAGGCACACCAGACTTGGAACAGGTTTTAGATTTTACCTTTATTGCTGTTGTAAGTGAATAAATGATACTAGAGTGAGAAGTGTGACAAAGAACAATAATTCTCTTTATTTATGGGTGAAAAATTACACATATATATTCATGCACATATCAGAACCCAGAGGATAACACACAAAACATAAAGAAAAAAACACAAACACTTATTTCCAATGTGGACTTCAGTGGTCCCTGATGTGTAGACCGAGGTCAATCTGTAAGCAGTTGTGTTCAGAACTGACTACACTCTTTTGTCTTGTCTGACTTCAGCACCACCTTGACAGAGCAGGCCGCCTTATTCACAACCAGCTCACACTCCTCAGGAATGTCTACAGAGTCTGGGTCGAGGATCCTGCGAGAGAGAGGGAGAATTGATATGATCATGAGCTGTAAAGAATTCACATGGCCTTCTAAAGAAAGGGACGTGCGCAGACTGGAGAACAGGGAATACAGGCTGGAGAATAGAGGTTTGTTTGAAAGAAGAAAAAAAAGATGAAACAAAGATGTGACGATAGTGAGGTGGATCGAAGTGAGAAATTGAGAACGGGGGCGTGAAAGTCTTACTTGCTGCAGCAGCTCATGCCGTTCGTTGTACAGGAGCACTCGTTGCAGTTTTTCACCCATTCGGAACCAAAGGGGTGCTGCGTCCCGTCCCTATCCACACACCCTGCACGTAAAGAAACAACACACTGTTCAGAGGAGGTGCCGACCCATATATGCTCTGATAAAATGTGGCTGTGCATGAATGTGTGTGTGTGTATGTGGGTGTGTTTTTGATAACTTCAGCTGGCAGACGTTAAGTAAATACACGCAACAGCCGGATGATGCAGTCAACTGGAACACACGGGCAAATAAAGACTGATTCAATCTGGCATTAATTTATCTAACTGGCAAACACAGCTGCACCTCCCACCCCTATCCCAGTGCATAAATGTCAATAAGGTTCTTTAATGCTACAATATCATAGTACTAGCAGTAGTAGTACTGTTATAGCATACCTCTACCATTTGATGTGGTGGTTGGACTCACCTGTCGGAGGGTTGTTCAGGTCTTTGATCACTAGCCCCTCGAAGAAGCACTGAGACTGGCAGAGGACGACCAGCCCCAGCAGACAAACAGCCACACGGAGAGACGTCTGAGGGAGGGAATGCAAGACACATGGAAACATATATTACTTGCAAATGTACTGTATATCTGCAGCCTCAGTCTTGACACTGTATTTATACCACCTCTTAAATGAATTTTATACAACACATCCTTTTAAAATCGGTAAAATATTCAAAGGATAACTGTTGTGGTTCATGTTTTGGCACTCTGATAATGGTCGAGCACACAGCAGCAAATTTAAGCCATCTCTAATGCGTAACTGTTTTTTTATTTTTTAATCTTATGTTTCTTCTGAGTCATTATGAGAATGATTTCTTTGTTTGAGCCCTGTGAAGGAAAACTTCCTTCCTTTTGTATGAGAAGCATGACTTATATGTAAAAGAGGCTTAGCATGGAAACTGTGTATCTTTAGGCGTTTTGCCTGGAACTTATGTGAAATTTGGATTTATTTCATTTTATCATCTGCAATATAACTAGTGTGATATTTGCTCTTCATAAATGTGACATCTGTCTACAGAAGTCATTTGTACTGTTTGACTGAACTACAGATCACTTTCTGTAAGGCTGTAAATCAGTACCATCTTTTATCAATTAAAACTCACTTTATATATTTACTTTTATGTCATGATCTTTTATGAATCATGCTTGACCTCCCCTTTTATCTATTGCCATTATGTTTCTTGCTTTCCCTGCATTACTTTTTCCTTTTTTACTGTTGATTTACCTTTTTGTCTTTAACTAGTCCTTTAAAAAGCATTTTGTAGTTGAATTTTTTGAAAAGTGCTATACAAGATACAAAGATGATTATTTATGAAAAACTACTACTGTACTAATAATAATAATACAAGTAGTTGCAGTAGTAGTAATTGTAGTAGTAGTAGTAGTATAAACATTGAAGTGGGCCTAAAGTAGAATATTGCAGCAGTCTTTTACTGAAATTCAGATTGAATGTTATTAGAAAGCCAAACCATGCATCCAGTTTTACTTGGGCTATGAACTATTCACAGGTTAAAGAACTATATGAAAACATATAGAACATCTTTAAAATCCATATTTTTATATTTACACACCACATTTTAGAATATTCACGAAAGTGTAGCCATAATGTCCAACCAAAGTGTGCAAAAGAGAATTACAACAAATTCTCCTAATCCCAAACTCTGTCACTCCATCTGAAACCTATAACCACACTCATAACTGAATGCAAGGTGCAAAGTACCTACCATGCTGAGATGTGATGTGAGCTGGCCAACAGGAAGCTAATGCCTGTGATAACTGTCAGATGAAGCCTTTATATTGATGTGTCCACCCAGCATATCTCTATTGATAGACGGGTGGGACACAGATGTGACTTCTATTTGTTTTAAGGTGTGGACGACTTAATACGTTATATAGGTCAAATAGACAATGCATTAAAAGGCACACCTCTTTTAATCTTGACATTTCCACCCATGATAAATATGCTTTTTATCAAATTCACATAAAATATCAACCACATAAGGACGCTGGATTACATTAATAACCCATTTTATTGCATAAGTGCAAAAAAAAAAAAAAAAAAAACCTGCCAAAACAACCACATTAATGAACAAAGCAGTAAAGGAAACTGTCAATCTGAAATATAAAAGTCGTTTTCCTTTGTAAACTTTTATTGGTGTGCCAAAAGGCAAAGATAAATTACTTGCATTGCAAATAAATACAAATTGTAAACAATTATCATGACAATATAGTGTTGATCAAATATGAGATAGTAAACAGATGGGTTTTTTTTATAAAATAGTCCTGAACCTCTGTTATCCAACTGTACTGAGAAAACTCTGGACAATCAAACCCTTTCCTCCTCAAAGCCTTCTGGGACTGTAGCCATGCACACTGTACGGTGCCATGAGCCACATTTTCTCCATTTCCCATTTTGTATATTTAAAGCTTCACAAAAAAAAAATCAGCTCCATACATTTGTTCATATACAGAAGACTAAAATCTTCTTGTTAAAAATACAAAGCTATAAATAACATGGTACCAAATGATGATAAATAAAGCAATTCTATAATACTGAGGGTTAATTGGCAAAAGAGAACATTACAATAAAATTCCTGGGATTTGTTATTGTTAAAGTATGAATGCAGAAAGCTCTACAGACCACACTATCGAGTTCAATTTATAAAGTCAAAATGGGAAAATAAACTTTTTGTGAGTGAGTGAAACAGAACTCTTAAGTGGCGAGAACAAAAAGTGTTTTTCCTGTTGCAAATCTGAAATATTATTCCTTTGGTAGTAGTTGCAAAACAGGCGTTAAGTGTCTTATTGCAGCAAACAACATCTCTGAACTGTCACCACAACAACCCCCAAAGGTGGCAACAACCAAGCATGAGTGCATTACAGTTGTGTGAAGCCCTTTCAGTTTATTAAAAATGTCCAGTTAGCTAACCCTAACCCTGACCACCCAAACCATTAGTGAACCTTGAACATCAACCGAGTGGGACATGAATGATAAAAAGTGATAATTCAAAAGGCAAAATACGTGCCTGAACCCGTTTGGCTCTCTTGCCAGGAAACTCTGTACCAGCAGCTCTTAGGCCCCACAATAAACATTTAATTTTTAGTCAGCAGCGTGCAAATAAAATCAAAAACAAGGTAAAAATCATCTATTTATACAAATTTCCAAAAAACCTCGCAGCTGAACAGCCAACTCAAACGAAAGTCTTCTCACTCACACATCAGCCTTTACAGTCCATACACATTCTAGTCTTTAAAACACTATCCAATCAGAGTCTTCATAAAAGCAGGTCTGTTGAAGGGCCAGTGGTATTGGTTGGGCACCGGTCCGTTCACGTTGCACTCGAAGAAGGAGAACATGGGGAACCATATGCGCGCCCGCCGGCTCTGCTGGTAGGCGCGTGTGTTGGCCAAGGTGTGGTAGTAGAGGAACAGGCGGGTGGTGATGTAGAAGGCTATGAACACGTCGATGGAGTAGTGCTCATGAGCCGCCAGGATGAAAAAGATCCCAAACAAGTTCAACACCCAGGAGATGGTGTGGATCAGATTCCAGCTTCGTGGAGTGTCTGCAGGATTGAATGGCATCATTAATTAACCTCTAACTCATACCTATTCCCAATTAAAGCTGTACACACGGTCGTTAGGAGCGAACACATAAAAGCATGAACTCACATTCGGTGACAAAAAAGTTGAGCATTGTGATGACTACAGTATGGCCGCTGAACATGTAGTCTCCACACGTGTGGACGCCGGTCAGAGTCATGCCAAAGCCGCTCCAGATAGCGAGCGCCCTCTGTATCTTTCCCCAGGTGTCACCGTACATCTGGGGGACAAAGGCTCCAGTTATCAGTCATGCTACGTAACTCAGTGACAGCTCTTCATCAGTTATCATAGCAGTAATGCTGACTCAAACAGCATAATCGTACCAATAGCATTTCAATGAGCATTGCCAGCCATTCCAAAACTGGAACTGGCAGACCTTATCTAATCTGTACGTGCATGTGTGATTCCCACCTTACTAGCGCACTGTAGATGCTGCCCAGGCACAGAGAGAGAGGTGACAAACATGGTGAAGCAACGAAGCAAAAATACCGTCCCCATCAAAGAGCACAGGCGCCTGAGCAGAATGGACCTGAGAGAGAAAAATAATAATGTTGTCGTTACCTGATGTTGTTATACTATATTGGTTGCAGTGCCTCAATACGCTAAAATCTCATTTATCTGAACTCATTGGGAATAAATCTCATTTGAGAAAATGAAATGCTCAGAACAAAGAAATACAGTGAAACAAAGTCACAATTCATGCTCTGTCAAGCACTTCATAAAGTGTATGTATTAACAAGGTCAAAATCAATATATATTCACATTACTGTATAGCCTAGCAGATATGGAACCAATTTGCACATATTCTTGTAGCATATTAGTAATGAGAGTATCTACAGCAGTGGGCTACCTGTGTTTGTGAAGCAGCAGGATCAACAGAAAGATGTAACACAAGATCAGGCCACAGGCTTCAGCCATTGCAAAAGCCCAAGGGATTCTGGGAACACTGTCGGAGGGCAAAAACATATATATCAGTGTGTAGATTAGATATCAGTGCAGCAGAATGTGTACATGAACTATGGAGTCTGGGTGGTTGCTCAACATAAGGCAGAATCTTCAAGGAGATATTTACTGAAGTTATATCAGTGCAAGACACTTCAAAGCCACAAAGGAAGACAAAGAATGAGCAGTTTATACCTGTCCAGAAATATGTCAGGCAGTGGTGGATATGTCCTCATGTCCGGGACACGCTCGTGTACGATGACCATGACGAAGGACGTGAATCCGAACACAAACATAACATAAACAGAACTGATGACTGTCTTCCAGACCTCCGGGTCCAGCCGGCCAGCCAGGTGCTGCCTACACTTCCCGTTGGAGTGTGTATGACACAGCACCCCTCCTGAACCGTATCCTGATCTATCACCGTCCCTCAGGCGCAGCTCAGTCCCGTTACGCAAGTGATCACCTCCGCTACACCTCCTGTCAACTCCGTTACAGCCCCACTCGGGCCCCGCAGCCCCCAGTGTGGCCCCAGCAGGTAGGCTGTCCGTTGAGCTGAGCCCCAGCTCCTCCAGCTGGGCCTGGTTCTGTCTCTGGAGCCTGCGAAGGGCCAAGGCCAGCCTCTTGATGTCTCCCAGCACACTGAGGCCCAGCGGGGGGCCGCGCAGGTCAGCCTCAGTCAGAGCCAGCAGGCTGGTGCCGTCCAGGCGGTGCTGGGTACACAACAACTCCACATACTCCCCGAAGCCTTCTTCCCTCAGCCACCGGGCCACGCGCTTACAGCTCCAGGCGCTCACACTCTCCTCTGGTGGAGCCATAACACTGCAGACAGGCAGAGACAGAGTCAGGCACACAGTAGAAATGTTGCACTACGCCTAATCTGGATGGCAGTCAGCCTATTCTGTGATAGGTAATCTGCTGAGCTGACCGGTTAGTCTAGGGCAGCTTGTTAGTGCACTTAGCACTTCATAGGCTACTTGGTGCTATTACATCAGCTGTGTTCGGGTCAGTAACTGTACAGTACGGCGTTGGCCTATAATCATGTGTTGACATACTGATCCATATAAAGCAGGCCTACAGTGTGTGTCCCTCCAAAACAAACTAGAATACAACCTAGCTAAGTGTAACTAACTGTATTATATCACAAACGTAATATGCTTAACTGTTTACTCTGTCTCATGGTAGGTATTACTGCCAAATCAAAACCAAAATAGCAACAAACCATACAGGCTGCTCAGTGGTGCTTCACTCAGTAAACAAGCAGAGTCTATTCCACTATCATGGAGGCTATATGTTCCTCTGCAACAGGAGGATTCAGCTACTGATGAAACACACTCCTGTCCTCTCCCTCTCGCTGCCCTTTGACCTGCTGATAAGCTCACCACAGCACCGCTCTCCACAACCCCTGCTGCTCCAAAGGTCTGCAAGGCTCAGCCAATACTACTGCAGCATATAGCTGAACTTGAGCAACAGGCTACAAGCTGGCTTGACAGTAGATAAAGACTAAAATAACACACCCAAGCAGCTTTCTCATCAGCAGCAGTCCATGAGACATCACAAGGCTTTTAAATGAATATTACACTTATCAAAAAGGACTATGGGAAAACACTACTCTTCATGAGAGCAAAGTCAATGAGAGTAGCTGGTTGGTATTAGAAAGTGACAGTAATTGGCTGAGCAGACTTACAGACCAGGTCGACTGTATGGTTACCTTAGGTTATGGCCTACATCCAAGAGAAACACAGGCTTAGATTAGCACTGATGAAAGCTCTCACAGAGATCAGATATAGGCATAGCTAGGGATGTCATGTATGCAAACAATCATGCAAATAAAACAACTCCAGGGTGGGTGGATGCCAGGACAACTGGTCATGCAGAAAGACAAATAACAGGCCCATTAACTTCACCTCATATGTAACGGGCCATGTCAGGTTTTGTCACAGTCCCTGATGAGCTAATGCAAATCAACTGACAAGTCAGAAATGACAGCTGTCATGCTGAAGCCCACAACCCCAACTAATGTAACTCACCTCAGTAGCTGCTGCCTGTTCCCTCCTCATACACTCTCCAGCTAGGAGACAGATAGCTGTTTCCTTTGCCAAGCCTCACAATAACAGTAGCAACATGCCGCTTCTCTAGCCTGGAGCTTTACTTGGGATTCATAAGTGCCATGTCAGCTTCCCTGGCGGGCTTACAGTGAGTCACACAGAGCAGTGACACAGCTGTGGGAAAGAAAGCCCTTCAGTTTGTGAGTGTGAGAGAGAGAGAGAGAGAGAAAGAGAGAGAGAAACTCTGACAAAGGGCTGATAGTCTATTCAGCGGGTGAATGTTAGGCTACATTGTAACGTCGAGCTGCTACATTCCAACCAGAGATAAACACTGGATAAATCCTTTGGGTAAATCATATCAGTATTTGGGCGTTGACAACTTGGGATATTATTAAATTAGTTTAGCAATAAAAATGATTTTCTTGACTTTAAAAAAAATGAGAATATATGTCAAAACACAAACAAGTCAAAGAAATAGTCAGTCAGTCGCTTAAAACTTTAAAGAAAACAGTAAAGTCTTACCCAAACTCCACTGTCACTCCGCTACTGAAGGCTGTGGGCGTGCTGTCTGTCCGCGGGGCTTGACGTTAAGCTCACAACAGTATTTCATAGCCAACATGCTTCTGACAACCTGGCAACACCAAACAGGAAGAGACGACAACAATAAACAACATGAAGAAGAGAGCGTCGGGGACCACGGTGACCCCATGGTGGGTCACACTGACATCTGCTGGTCAAATGCAGGAAGAACGTGGATTTGGTCAATTGACAGGCTACAGTTCTCTATATCCTACAGAGGTGGATTTCACAGGCTATATACTCTTAATTTGGTAACTAATACAGGAAACAGTTCTCAAGTCAGTGCTGTGAGTGTGTGTAAATACATCTAGTCCATTATTGAATGCTGTCCCTTTGCCCAGCTGCACCACCTGTCTTTGACAGTCACAGGCTGTGAGTGGAGCACAGCTGTTGCTGCAACAGTTTTCAGTATCAGAGCAAAGGCACAGGGGGCAGCATGATTTCGTTTTAGGTAAAGAACAGAGTGTGTATACCCTAGACTACTTGCTTAGACTTGCTGAAATGAGTGGCGGAGGGCTGTTTACAGGTGCTGCGTCAGCTCTGAGACACGATACGAGAGACTCTGAGCAGAGGAAGACAGACTCAGAAGAGAGGAACAGGTGTATGTGTGAGACAGAGGATTCAGAGAGGGGGAAGTGTGCGTGGGACATCCCATCTCTCGAGGAGCTGGAGGTGGTTTTACATTCAGCCCCACGCTCCTGTCGCCACGGAGATGAGGTGTGGCCCAACCTGTATCTAGGAGACATGTGGGTATCTGTGCATGTCCTCATGTACTGTTTTTGAAGTGCATATATATACTGTATATGTGTGTGTGTCTGGTTTCTTGTTTATGAGATACACATGCTGTCTCTGCCAGGTATATGTCCCATGACAAGTTTGGGCTGTGGCAGCTGGGCGTCACTCATGTTGTGAATGCAGCTCATGGTAAGATGTGCTGTAAAGGCAGTGATGATTTCTATGGAACCACAGTGACTTACTATGGAGTCCCAGCCAACGACCTGCCGACATTTGACCTTTCACCTTTCTTCTACCCCGCCGCTCAGTTCATTCACCAGGCTTTGACGTCCGGAGGTACCGTAAGCCGTCACATACGTTATTACACAGCTATTGCAAAGGACAGCATACACACACCTGTTCTGTCCTTCTGACACAAACCTGAGCTTTCAGTCTGCATGTGTGATGTTTTCCAGGCAAGGTGTTAGTACACTGTGCTGTGGGTGTGAGCCGATCGGCCGCGCTGGTCCTCGCCTACCTCATGATCCACCACCGCCTCAGCCTTCTGTCCTCTGTGCGCTCTGTGCAACTGAAACGCTGGATTTTCCCTAACAGAGGCTTCCTGCTGCAGCTTATTACTCTGGACCAAAAACTGCAGGAGGAGAGAAATAACGGGTTGACTGAGCCGTGATAAAATGGAGCGGAGGTGGGGGTTAATTGGAACATCCTGCCCACATAACGAGTACCCATAAGGCATGAAAATAAACTAATCCTCCTTATTAAGGTCCCTTTATCATATTTTATACAGTGTGGACTGGAGGAATGGCAGTTGACGTCTTCATTTTACGCCATGCAAGTCAGTCTCCAGTTGTACCACTTGCACCATTATGAGTCACGAGCAGTACTGTATGGCAGTCAGATACCATCAATATAACAATTCAACTCTGTTCACCCCCCCTCCTCGATGTAATCTGATGTGACCTCAGTGGCAACAGAGACTTGCCCTGTCTTTCTGTCTCTGGATCTTTGGCATCACTGAACAGCAAAGACCATGACTACACATCTAGTGAGCGAGAACGCACTGAACGAAGAGCTAATTTTGGAGCCGGCCGGCATTCAAATAACCACCTGCTCATGTCCCTCACTGTCAGACTCCACACACACACACACACACACACACACACACAGTTGCAGACTCTGGCATTGAGTGTACACAGACAGTGGAGTCGTATTGAGGTCTGTTGGAGCAGCACTGCCTCTCTGAGCAGAATGTCAGGGAGCAATACGCCGCAGGACCTGGCGCTCATTAAAGAGCTGGAGTTCATCTTGGATTCCTGCACACTTGAGCTTACACCAGTGGACGAGATCTGGCCCAACCTGTACATAGGAAACGTGTGAGTGTCTCGCCTGTTTGCATGTTCTGTTGCAGGGATCAATACAGAGGACTGACACTGACACTAAGCCTTATCGATCAGTTTTAATGGTCTGAGAAATTACAGTTGCAGTTACAGACTGTCTGTACTCTATGATATGGTTTCAGATGTTTCCTTCTCATTCACCGTGTTGGTCTTTTTGTGTGTGTGTGTGTGTGTGTGTGTGTGTGTGTTTCCCAGGGCCGTGGCACAGAACAGAAGCACATTAAGTAAGCTTGGCATCACACATGTCCTGAACGCAGCACACGGCAAGCAAGGCAGCATTGGTGACCAGAGTTTTTATGGGAACACCTGTTTGTACTGCGGCATTCCTGCAGAGGATTCAGACCACTTTGACCTCAGCCAGTACTTCAAACCTGCAGCTGACTTCATACATAAGGCCCTGAAGAGCAAAGATGGTATGATGTGTGTGTGTGTGTGTGTGTGTGTCTTTACAGCAGTGCAGCTACACCTACTGCTATGAAAGTGCAACATTCTCCCATCAAATTTTTACTTTTCCCCCGTTACTTTGCATCCATTTTCCTTCACATCCTCTCTCCCCTCTCACCCCGCTGTACAGGAAAAGTGTTGGTGCACTGCATCATGGGTATGAGCCGCTCAGCCACGTTGGTGCTGGCATACTTGATGCTGCAGCGGCGGCTCCCTCTCTCCGATGCTCTGAAGCACATGATCCAACGGCGAGCCATTTACCCCAACCGGAATTTCCTGTCCCTCCTCCTCAAGCTGGACACACAGCTGGGGCGCAGGAGGAGGCTGTGTCCTCTCCTCTGACGCCCCTCCTTCACTCCTTCCCTTTCCTCCTCTCCTCTATTACATCAGCCACGGTCACTTCACAAACTCTCTCCTTCTTCATGTGTTGCATCCCACTCCACTTGATATAAACAATAACTTGTAAATAATGATTTTGTGTGCAGTGTAAATTAGCTTCCAATCAGTGAAACGATACACATTTAAATTCTGTATTTTTATATCCTTGCTCTCAGAACATTTCATGCAAAGGTTTGACATGTCTTGCTGATATGTTGTTGTAAATACCTAAGTACAGAATTGTATAGTACAGGTTCATTTTCATATTCAAACTATAGTATTTACCATTGAAAATGTTACCAGACAAGTCAATCTTCTCAGTCATGTCCATAAGCTTTGTACATACAGCTTTATGTCTTCTGTTGTGAATATCCATTAAATATACCTTTTTATGAAGTTTCATTGAAATATTTTGTCTGACTTGTAGTAACCTATGGTGGAAATAATGAGTTTAAAGATTATATTTTTAGATATTTTTATGTGCAGTCCATTTTATACAATACACATCTTTGAATAGTTTGCTTAATTAAGTGCCACAACATGTCATTCTTCTAATCCTTTAACAAAGGTGAAGCTTTTGCTTTTAGACCTAAGTCTACTATATAACCTAATACATTTATTTGCTGATCCAACATATTTTTTTCCCCTTAAAATATGACCTAAACATATTTTTCTGCTTGCATACTGTATATTTTATGTGCTGTGGGTGTGACCTTTGTCAGGGGACAAGAGTAGGACATAGAAAAGATGAGTAGAAGCAGGAGTGGGCAAAATTTTTAGCACACAGGCCACAAGGGACTTTGTAAATTTGCTGCAGGGCCATACACTTTTCAGTGGCACTTATCAATCGTAATGGTTTTTAAATGTTTGTTCTGTTTTCACTTAACCCAGACTATGGCAGCTTATCTTCCTGACAGAAGCCTCCTCTGTGGGCGACTAACAAAAACAGACAGAAGGCAAATAGATAGTGCTGTTAAATATTTTATCTAATTATCTTTTTCATGAGGCAGAATATGTTTGACAAGGGGAATGAATGCAGATCTCTAAAAAGAATACTTACATGGACTCTTTGTATTATAACCAAGAGGCGAATCACTGATAATGAATAACTAATCATTTGACAGTATTTTAAATTAGGATGTAATACCAGATAAAAACACAGTTTCCTACTCTTGTGCACAATGAATAATGTCAAAGCAAAGGAAGAAAAAGGTTGTAATGAGGAATTATTATTATTATAATATTATTTATTTTACAAAATCCAATGCTTTTAATGTGCATAAACTACTCTTTTAATGAATTCTAAATAGATCATGATTTTATCAATATGCCAAATGGAGCTAAAGTATCCACAGTTCTGGTAAATTGTCCACAGATCATATTTCTTAAAGGGCCAGACCAGCAGGCCTTACTTCACTCCTGGGTGGCAGCAGAGACACACACACTATGTTACATAATAATCTGAGGGTCATGGAAACTGAACAAGTTAACTTTTGTTAATGTTCATGTGTGATGATACCATATTTTCCATAAGCATTAACTTAAGGCATGTAGTTGCAGTTATAATGGATAATAATGTGTTGCACAGGGCCTGCGCTGTGGATGAATACAATCTGCAGGATGTTTTTGTCACTAATGAGTATTTGATTACAGAGTTAAAAAAGGAAACAGGCCACAGTTGTGTGTGAGTGTTTATAAAGGAATAAGAGCCGGCACGGTAAGAGAAGGGTTTGCGCTGCCTCAGGAAGGTAAGTTCCCATGATTGAATGTGAAAACAGGTTAGTTTTGGGATCTTTCAGGTCTGTTTGCTCAATCTGTCACCTCTGGCTTTACCAGTGAAGATGACTGTCTGCATCAAGTAAACAAGCTGATGAAGCTGTCTAAGAAAAGAGCTAAAAGAGCATTCAAAGAAGTGTTATGTATCTATATTGTGAAGAGAAGTAATAAAAATAAGAATAATAACACCTTATTTTCTATAGCAACTTAAAAACAGTTTACAAAGTGCCTTTGACAGTCAAAATGAGAGCAAAATACTCAAAATGAATTTATAAAAGCAATGGAACAGTGTGAAACTAAATTAATTAAATTAAGAGAAGAGAAGAGGAAGAGAGGTGGAGAAGAGCAACATTCAGAAGTGGTAGTGGTTGGGGGACTATATATATAATATACATATTTTGATTTTGATTATATATCTAGGGAACATACTCAAGTCATGGTGAAAGCCTATTAGAAGTCTCCTTACACTCACTGTGTGTGTTTGTTTGTTTGTTTGTTTGTGTGTGTGTGTGTGTGTGTGTGTCAGTATGTCTCTTAGGGAGCCTCCATACGACCCTCCCACTGTCTCCGAGCTGCAGGACTTCCTGCTGGCAGACAGACGGCCGACTGGGCATCTCAACCAAGTCTGGCCCAACCTTTACATAGGCAACGAGTAGGTTCACACACAACAACATGCATGCACACATGTATGTATGTAATCATTCCCCACTCATATGTGTGGATGTATTTCAGGGTGGCGGCTCGGGACAAACCCACTCTCCACAGCCTGGGCATAACACACATTGTGAATGCGGCCCACAGTCCGCCCAGCCGTGGCCCAGGACCTTGTTTCTACGTCAACACCGGCCCGCGTTTCTACAGAGACATGTCAGTGGACTATTATGGGGTGGAGGCTGATGATGCGATAGGCTTCGCCCTCAGTCCTTTCTTCTACCCGACAGCACGATACATCAGAGCCGCACTGGCCATGGGAGGCAAGTCAGTCACACTTAGAGCCAAGGGTTGAAGTAACTAATTACATTTACTCACGTTACTGTAATTGAGTATAGCTTACAGTGTACTTGTACTTTTTTGAGTATTTTTTAAAGTTTTAAAGTTGGTAATTTGACTTTTACTTAAGTACATTTTCACTGAAGTACTGTACTTCACTACATTTTAAATCACATCCATTCAGTGGTGGAAAAAGTACTCAAATCCTTTACTCAAGTAAAAGTATCAAAACCATAATGGAAAAATACTCCAGTAAAAGTAAAAGTTCTGCATTCAAAAGTTTACTTCAGTAAAAGTATAGAAGTATTAGCAGTAAAATGTAGTGAAGTATGAAAAGTAAAAGTACTCTTCTTTCAGAGTGTTAAATTGATGCCTTAACCTGTAAGAAGTATTTTAATGTTGTAGGTCAAACTGCTCCATATACTGTTGGGGAGTTTAAACTCTAACAATGCAACATATTTTATGAGCTTATTGTATGTTTTGCATGTAAAACCGTATTCTGCAGAGTAAATAGTAACTACAGTTGTCAGATAAATGTAGTGGAGGAAAAAGTACAATATGTCCCTCTGAAATGTCTCATCAAATGGAAAAACTACTGAAGTACAGTACTTAAGGAAATGTACTTAGTTACTTTCCACCTCTGCCTAATTGTGAATTGCCGAGCACCTAGAATGTAAAATGTAAGTAATAATAATTTATGATAGGCTATTCAATCTTCACCTGCAGTGAATTTTCCATTTCATTTTTTGGTAATGAAATCAGATAGGCTGATAGTTGATGAAAGTGTATTTCAAGTTCAGCCTTTGTAGTCTATTTTTCTTTTGGATTTGAATAATGATGAATGGACTGAACTGATAGAAAAAGCCTTTGTATGACAGTGAACTTCCTGAATACAGTAGCAGGAGAACAGCCAATCACAGAAGAGACAGGGGCTCTGTCACGGAACTGGTGGAACGAAAAGTTGGTGAATTGCGGAAGTGAAAAGTTGCATTGCTTTGGCTGCTGTCAGAGAGGAAGAAAAAACTTGGAATGAAGGCTAATGCAAATGAAGCTGACATTTCTATAAGGCAAGAGTATTCATCATCATCACCACCATCTTTCTTCTTCTTCTTCTTCTTCTTCTTCTTCTTCTTCTTCCTTTTCATGATTACAACGGGCCATTTAATCATTCTGGGATCGCAGGGATATTTGTAATATTTATTGTGGTTCTGACCCTTAACCTCAATATTTAGTTGCTTATAATGTTGGCAATTTAAGAATTTAAGTTTCCTCCCTGTTTTTTCTCATTATTTTCTATTGGTTGTGATTAAAGGCTGTGTCAGAGTCACATTTTCGAACTTCACCCCCCCTACTGCAAAGTTAATGTACCCATCTATATCAAACTTCAGCAATATATTAAGACTTCTTTTAGAGCTGCATAATATGAGTAAATAATTTTGGACTAAAATATCAACTGGAACGTTAAAATTCCAAGGTCACAATGTGACTCCAGGTTGAGATAAATGTAGAGTAACATGGAAGCTCGACTTCCATTTCTGAGTTTGATCGTTTAGGAGAGAGAGAAGAGATGGCTCTGTTTTTAACAGCGTTTAAATAGCAAAACCACACAAACAAACAACAATAGTCTAGTTACACGTACACTATTGACTGTAGTGGAACTTACAAATCTCTATAGAAATAAAACTATACAGGCAGCACATTATTTTAGATATCGTTGTTGATATCGTTTACTGAGAAGAAATGCAAAACAAAGGGTTTGTGGGATTTGGGGGATGTAAGGGGGGGGGTTTGGAAATGGATGGAGGGGGGTTGGGTGTGAGAGCACAGGTGTTAATATGCTCACATTGAAGAATTGGAGGATTTGTTAGAGTCTGAGTTGAAAGTTGACTCCATCTTGTCCTCCTTGTTCTTCTTCTTTTTCTCCTTACGCTTTGGAGTAAGGGCATCAGCGATTCTACGCAGCAAGCTACGCTTCTTTTTTTTCTTCTTCTCCAAAAGTTCATTGAGGTCCCTCTCCAGAACAGCAAGCTTATCCGCCATGAAGGCTTTTCTCTTTGCCCACTCTCGCTCTTTCTCCTCCAGGGCCTGCTCGTTGTCAATTTTGGCCCTGAGGAGACCGGCCCTCTCCTCCTGCTGCTGGAGGAGGCAGCTCTCTAACTTCTGCTCAGTGTGCTTCAGAGCAGCTGTGATTCTGGTTTCAGCCTGGGCCTGTGCCTGAGCCTGGGCCTTTTCCTGGACCTGTTCTCGGGCCTTTTCCTGGGCCTTTTCCCGGGCCTGTTCCTGGGCCTGGACTTGGGCCTGTTCCTGGGCCTTTTCCTGGGCATGGACCTGGGCCTGGACCTGGACCTGGGCCTTTTCCTGGGCATGGACCTGGACCTGTGCCTTTTCCTGGGCCTGTTTCTGGGCATTTTCCTTGGCCTTTTCCTGGGCCTGGACTTGGGTCTGTTCCTGGGCCTTTTCCTGGGCATGGACCTGGGCCTGGACCTGAACCTGTGCCTTTTCCTTGGCCTTTTGCTGGGCATGGACCTGGGCCTGGACCTGGACCAGTGCCTTTTCCTCGGCCTGTTTCTGGGCCTTTTCCTGGGCCTTTTCCTGGGCCTTTTCCTGGGCCTGTTCCTGGGCCTTTTCCTGGGCCTCGACTTGGGCCTTTTCCTGGGCCTCGACTTGGGCCTTTTCCTGGGCTTTTTCCTGGGCCTGGACCTGGACCTGTGCCTTTTCCTGGACCTGTACCTGGACCTGTGCCTTTTCCTGGACCTGTTCCTTGGCCTGTTCCTGGGCCTTTTCCTGGGCATGGACCTGGACCTGTGCCTGGACCTGTGCCTTTTCCTTGGCCTGTTTCTGGGCCTTTTCCTTGGCCTTTTCCTGGGCCTGGGCCTGTTCCTGGGTCTCGACTTGGGCCTTTTCCTGGGCCTCGACTTGGGCCTTTTCCTGGGCCTTTTTCTGGGCATGGACCTGGGCCTGGACCTGGACCTGGACCTGTTCCTTGGCCTGTTCCTGGGCCTTTTCCTGGGCCTTTTCCTGGGCATGGACCTGGGCATGGGCCTCGACTTGGGCCTTTTCCTGTGCCTGAGCCTGTACTTGGGCCTGTTCGGCCAAGCCCAGGAACATGAACTGGAGCTGGGTCTGGGCAGAAGAGTCCAGGTCCAGAATCTCCTTAAGATGTTCATCTGCCTCCCTCATAGTCTGGTATTCCTGGCTGGTCCATTTCCTCTGGGTCTGTTGCTGCTTCTCGGCAGAAGAGTCCAGGCCCA
This sequence comes from Centroberyx gerrardi, assembly GCF_048128805.1. NCBI lineage: Eukaryota > Metazoa > Chordata > Actinopteri > Beryciformes > Berycidae > Centroberyx > Centroberyx gerrardi. The sequence continues at coordinate 13,745,761 of NC_136011.1, forward strand.
GAGCCAGCTTAAAATATGCTTCTGCCTCTATCATCATCAGATGCTCCTGGCTGCTCCATTTGCTCTGGACCTGTTCCTGGACCTGGACCTGTTCGGCCAGGCCCAGGAACATGAACTGGACCTGGGTGTGGTCAGAAGAGTCAAGGTCCAGAATCTTCCTGACATATTCATCTGCGTCCCTCATCGTCTTATAGTCCTGCCTGCTCAATTTCGTCTGGGTCTGTTCCTCGTTCTGGACAGAAGAGTCCAGGCCCAGAACCAGCTTCAACTGTTTTCCTGCCTCTATCAGCAGCAGATGTTCCTCGCTGCTGGAGACTGGGTCCAGGAGCCCAGTCTTCCTCTCCCCAGGGAATTCCAGGTAGGTCTGCCGCGCAGTGCTGTGGGCGGGGCTTACCTGGGCATCCTCCGGCTCCGTGTTGTGTTGGATCTCCATGTATTTATTTCTCTTGTCTCTCTTTCTCTCTCTTTTTGTCTTGTGTGTCGCCTCCATCGTGCCAAAAAGTGAAATGCCTCTGTGCACTTGGAATTGTAACCTCACACTGCATTCACTGCCCTCGTTGTGACACCACAATGTATGAAGTTAGTAAGATTCCAAGTTCCCCTTGATTGACAGGACTGTCAAAGATTCTGTGTGTTTTGATTTGATTTGATTTTTTTATGTGTCTAGCTTCAGTTAAGTGAATAAAAGTGTATTTTCTGGGTTTAACTACAAGAACTGTAATGTGATTTAAAATCATTCCAGTTAGTGAGTGTTTGGAAAGAGTATTTTGGTTCTTGTTGAGAACCACTGCACTATGTCATCTAACTAATGTCATCTACACACAGAGGTGGTAGAAGTACACAAATTCCTTACTCATATAAAAGTGCAAATACTCATCTAAAAATATACTCTGGTAGAAGTTGAAGTACCGTTTCAAATCCTTTACTCAAGTCAAAGTATAAAAGTACATGGTCTTAAATTTACTTAAAGTATTAAAGTAAAAGTCGTTCTCCAAAATTAATTTCTAATGTTCTAAACTGGTTCTCTGTTGAGCTTTCCTCTGAATCACAGATGAGAAAGAGTCTGCAGCTCAAATCACAAACGTTAATTCTAGCAGCTGAATTCACTAACGTTAATTTTCTCTCTCTTGTTGCTTCTCTCTTCTTCGTGTTGCTTCTCTCTCTGTCCCTTTCCTTCCTTTTTGGTGTCGCTTTGCTGAACAAGCAGCCAATCACATTTGGCTCTTGATCAGCCGCTTCCGGGATGGAAGCTGTCTGATGTGGAAAATTAAAAAAAAAATTGAAAATCAGTTGATGATTTCCCGAGAGTAATGAGTCTGTTTTGAAAATGTAGTGAGTAGAAAGTACAGATTTTTCTTTTGAAATGTAGTGAGTAAAACTAAAAAGTCTTCAGTGAAAGAAAAACTTGAGTAAAGTACAGATACTTGAAAATCCTACTTAAGTACAGCAATGAAGTATTTTTACTTTGTTACATCCCACCTCTGCATCCATTACAAAGTACAAATTTTGTACTCTGTAAGCAACAGAAACAAATTGTGGGCCCTTTGCAGTGAACAGTCAGTCAGCAAAGAAGATAAGAGTAATCTAGCTTTACTTTTTCTTGCACTTTATTTTATAATTTCCAAATTTTCCAATTTGAAGAATCTAGTTTGAATCCTCTCATCCTTTTAGAATTCAGATCTAACAGTGTTCTCTTTTCTAAAAAGTAACTTTTACTCTGAGTACATTTTAAATGAGCTACTTTTTACTTTTACTTAAGATTTTTACACCAGTACTTTTACTTCTATTTTAGTAAAATATCAGCAACATAACAATACTTCTACATATAGGATATTTTTGTACTCACCACTGTGATTGAATCCCCATTTGACTGATGCTGCATATCTGCTGGAGAAAGTGACCCAGGGGTGTGTCCTGCCTCAGGACGGGTGTTTGTCCACTGTCTGATGGGCGTGAGCCGCTCTTCAACACTGGTGCTGGCCTTCCTGATGATCACTGAGGGCCTGCGGCTGCAGGAGGCGGTGGAGGCAGTCAGACCGCACAGAGACATCTGCCCCAACCCGGGCTTCCTGATGCAGCTCCGCAGCCTGGACACCGGCCTGGAGAGGGAGAGGAGGAGACGACGGCAGGCACAGACACTGTAAAGACACACACACACACACACACACACACACACACACACAGACACACACACACACACACACACACAGACAAACACACAGTTATTGGTGGGATATCTGAGACTACATATACACTTCCACATAGACACACACACACACACACACACACACACACACACACGTCTCTATCGCTGCAGAGGTCAGTCAGCCCAGCAGGAGGAAACACCACCTCTAATGGAGTTGCGGGAAATTCTATGGCACAACAGGAAGCCAATGGGCCCCGTCAATCAAGTCTGGCCCAACCTGTACATTGGGAATGAGTGAGTAGAGAAATCACAACCAACAGAGTGAAATATTATGTACTATTAAGATATCATAATGTATCAGTGTGTGTGTGGTGTGTTCCTGCAGGTCTGTGGCGCGGGACAAAGCCACGCTCTCGTCCCTGGGTGTAACTCACATAGTGAATACTGCGGCAGGGCCTCACCGGATCAACACAGGCCAGCAGTTCTACAGCGAGCTTCAGGTGGAATACCACGGTGTCGAGGCCGCAGACCATCCCCAGTTTAACCTCCAGCCTCACATCAGCCCTGCTGCACACTTCATAGACAACGCTCTGAAGCAAAACGGTCAGTGTGCAAATAGACCAACTCTCCCACATGTCAGTAACAAGCTAATTCATATTGTAGTCAGGAGCATAATATAGCACCCAGACTTTTTTGAGGGGGCACAAATTCACACAAACAATACAAATCAGTAGAAAAAAGACATAGTTATTGCCAGCTTGGCAATGGCTGCCTGTTTTCAGGTTGCTAACTTATGTGTGGAAGGAACTAAAAACATGAAGTACATTGGGGATTACAGAGGAATCAGCTAATACATAATTAGAATCATTGATACTAAATATTTCAAATGAATACCAACAGAAACATCCCCATTTATTTTATGTTTGACAGATGTTAGGTATCAAGTATCTGAGGGGGCATGAACACTTTGAATGGGCATGAGACTACTGATAGGCATCTTTAGCAAAGTTGTACTATTCTGAAATTTTGAAGAAGTCAATTCCATGTAGGTATTACTAAACAAGGATTAAATGGGAAACAGACCTGGATTGAACTTCTGAGAATTTTGACTGGAAGCTGGTGTGTGAGAGTGCTCAGGATTTCTCTCATAACAGTCGACATTCGACAACTCTTACACAGGATTTACTGTGAACTGAACGCCAAGTAAATTAAAGTATTACTCCAAATACCCAGATGCAAGACTGAAACAGGCAGGCTTTTACATGTATGAGTGACAGAAACCATTTCTTTTTCACCAGTGTTGGGGAGGCTTTCTGACCTGAATGCAAAATAGAGAACCTAATACTGGGTTGGTAGTGGATACATAGATGCACATTTCTTGTTTGCTGCACCTGTGGTGGGAACGTGAATTTTTCCTGACTCACTGGAGTGGGAAAGTAAGAGGGACGAGTTATATCTTTAAGCTTTGGGATGACAGACACTTGTATTCTGTTGAGGTTATGACTATTGGATGGAGTTATCTGGATACTTGGCTTGACTGTACAGTGTTAAATTGAGAATCTAAATAAATATATTATTGAAAAAGTATTACTAAACAGACTAGGATCTGTGTATGCTCCAGGAAAGGTATTGGTCCACTGTGCCATGGGCGTCAGCCGCTCCGGAGCGCTGGTTTTGGCGTATCTGATGATCTGCCAGGGCCTCCGGCTGGTCGAAGCCATCGTCGCTGTGCGTCTGAACCGAGACGTCGGGCCCAACTCTGGGTTTCTGGAGCAGCTCAGACAGCTGGACCTGAGCCTCAGTCTACAGAGGAGGAAGCACACTGACACATCATGAGGAGGGACACACACTCAGACAGGAACATGCCATTTCACTCTTGACACACACACACACACACATACGCACTGAACCCACAATCAGAAGACTGTTATGTTTGAATACGCATGTTTTAATAATGAATAAAACTGCCAGAAACAGAAATGTGGTTGCTGTTTCATCTGTTATAACAAAAGGTCAAAGTTCCAGTCTATTAGTACCTTGTAGATTATCTGTAGCCCAGCAACAATGACCAAAATAAGTCAGATGAATGCTGTAAAGTCTTTGTCTCCATAAATAACTCTGCAGTGACAAACCCACCCTGATCCCTACACCTGTTGACACATTACTGACATTGTGATGATGACAATGATGCAACACGCCACTCTTACTAAACCTTTTTTCACTGGCAGTGTGTCTCATGATTCAGCGGTTCTCTTTTACCATAGGCTGCAGTGAATATGTTGGACTCGCATCCAGGAAATCATTGTCACATTAGAGGTCTCAGATCACATTACACAGGCTGAGTTAGCTGAGGCACAGGCTGTGTGTGTGTGTGTGTGTGTGTGTGAGTGTGTGTGCTTTGAGTCATGTTGTGGAGGTCAGGACTTGTAGCTCAGCGGCCTAAAAATATCATCTTAAAGACAGAGCCTGAGAGAGCAGTTACCATTCTGGATCTGTACTTCACCCTTCACGTTTACCGAGTAGTGAGGTCTCTCTAGGCAAACACACACACTCACACACACATACACACACACATGTACACTCTCCTGAAGAAACATTCACTTGCTGGTCTGTCTGCATACACTCCTGCTCAGCAACGGATTCAAAACGTCTGTAACAACTATAAGAGAGAGGTAGGTTATATTTATTTTCTGATGCGGTACATCATTATAACAAAATAGCATCTATTTACAGTAGAGTCGTACTCATTCTATATTTTGTGTTGCCACGGAGCAGAGGGGGATAGCAGTCGGTGTATTTATGGCTTCATTCTTATTCTGAGAGCCTTAACTCACTTTATGCAACCACTTCATGAGTAGATCTGACATAAAATCAGCACTATGGCAGTGTTTATGTAAGTCTACACCTTACTTTACGACTTTTAGATGGTTTTGAATACTCGCCCCAGAGCCAGATCAGCTATGAGTGAACAAACAACACTCCAGTCAAAACTTCACTTGAACTTCACTTGTCACTGAAAAATCAACACTGGAATAATTGCTGTGAACCTGTTTTTTCCCCCCCGACTGTTGTCAGAGTTCAGTCGATAGCAGAGGTGAAGAATGAGACACAAGCTTGAAGTGTCACCTGTGTATGGTGTTAATACATTTACGCACCTTGGGAGCAGATGAGAGTGTGCAGACTCTCTTTCAGTCTTCATGTTTTGGGTTATGTTCAGCACCTGTGTCATTTTCTGGGTAGCGGAGGTGAACCATGTCCTCCTGTGTGGTGAAGTCCAGAGGGAGGAACCCATACACAGCAGTGCAGGTGGACCCAGACAGTGACTACATCACACCGGGCACACTAGACCTGGAGCAGCTGTTCTGGACTGGCACCAGGGCTCAATACACGCACGTCGACCAAGTCTGGCCCAACATCTACATAGGGGATGAGTGAGTAAACACACACACACACACACACACTCCAGAGATGTTTTCATGTTTCTACACACTCCCACACACTTTAAGTCCCTCAGAGGTTTGTGTTCATGATGGTAGCAACATATTGAGTCTGTGTGTGTTATATGGAAACAGGAAAACGGCTCTGGAGCGGCCTGGCTTGATGGAGATGGGTATAACACACGTCCTGAATGCGGCGGAGGGGAAGTGGAATAACGTGTTAACTGGTGCGGATTACTACAGGGACATGGACATCCAGTACTATGGCGTAGAGGCTGATGACAAACCCACCTTCAACATCTCCCAGTACTTCTATCCTGCGGCCGAGTTCATCCACAACGCCCTGATTCACTCACAGAGTACGTCCTTGAGAAAAGGAACAGTGTGTGCGTGTGTGTTCGTGTAGAACAAGCTGCATAAAAACATAAGAAGAAATGGTTTAGCACCTGTCTCTCCCATAATTAGATTTAGAATTTAACTTTAATGAGACCATCCACTAGGGCAGTAGTTAGAATAGTACTTCACTGCTGATTGAAACCATCTCAATCTGTTTATTTTTGACTGATATTTGTTTTTTGTTCCAGACAAGGTGCTGGTGCATTGTGTGATGGGTCGGAGCAGGTCAGCGTCCTTGGTCCTGGCGTACCTGATGATGGAACAAGGCTTAACCGTGGTGGATGCTATTGAGCATGTGCGACAGCGCCGCTGCATCCTGCCCAACCACGGCTTCCTCAAACAGCTCAGAGCCTTGGATATAGCGCTGCAAGAGCAGAGGCTGAGACAAAAGAGAGAGATGCAAGCCAATAATATAGTTAGATAATATGCCAATGTTTACTACTTCGGTTCCTTTCTCTGAACAGATCTCAGGTATACTAGTGTTGTTAAATTTCTCTGTTTTTCTTTATAACTATTTTTTAATGAAAGTATGTTTTTCACAAAAGTGTCATTTAATTCCTATGAATTTCATTCAAATTAAAAATTGGAGGATGATGATTCAGGGTAGATGGCATTCACTACCATTGACTTTTATCATTTTGTTGTGCCATAAATTGCAAAATGTATTTGCAAGGTACTCATGATAAAAGTTTACAAGAAACCAAAAAAAACAAAAAACGTCTCAAAGTATTTAATTATGACATTTAAAGTCTCAAAATAAAGAAATCAAACAGACCATTAAGATTAATCTTGTATTTTTTATTCAGTTATAGTCAGTTTTAGGGCATCAAACAAACCTGGTCTAGCACAAGGATGGGCAACTTCCGGCGTTGAGGCCAGAAACAAAACAGCACACAGGGCTGTGGGCGTAATAAGCATGTAAAGAAACAGACTAATACTGTATACTAATACAGTGTCTCATTGGCACACTGTGTGTGCCAATGAGACACTCAATTCATGACAGAAGATTATATCATGACATTTTTTTGGAATAATACTTGCAGGGAACGTGTTTCAGTACCATGAAGTGTGAGCAGCGCTGAAGTTTACCCTGAGAATTGCTTTCTTGTTTGAGCATACCATTGTACAAATTGAGGGAGGCATAAATGGTTTCAGAAGTCTCAAAGCAATGTGTTAATTTCAACAGTATTTTTTCTAATAATCTGAAAATCATGAGTTTGGAATCTGTAGCACTTGTATAGTACAAAGTACTCTGACCCAGAAAGAGCATGTAGTTGAGGCGAAAACAGATAAAGTAACGGAATGTCAGTTCTACTGACCGCTGTAGTCCTCTGACAGAGAAAATCAAATCAAAGATAATGACCTTATATTTCCAGCTACATGCATATTGGAGAAGATGTCCACATACACCCCACGAGCCACCAGTTGCCCATCACTGGTCTAGCTTGCAGGTTTCCCTGCATTATCAACAACACAGACACACGAGAGAGATGTTCACATCTCACCCTCTAGGCCTCTGCACACCAAGTCTTCAAACGTTAACATCATTTACAGAGAAAAGGAAAAAGGCACTCATTACTTTGTGACCGACCTGTTTTGAAACAGTTCCCCTTGAACAGCCTGGGGAAAAACAGAAACCTCCACAGTGCTGCTGTTGAAGGTAACTTCTAAACTGACACTGTAATGTCTCAGACACTGTGAGGCTGAAACTTGACATGGTGACAACATAGGACTTGGTGGGCAGAGGCTTTGACACATTTAGAAACTGTGCGCTTAAAAGGAACCCATTTGGTTTAAAAACTGGCCTGTTAAAACAACTCAGAGCAACATAACCCATAATCAATAATAATTAATAAAAAAAAAAAAGAGTCAAAAACAAATCATCACTGCACGTTCCAATGCAGTATCCATAACCTCCCTAAGATAGTGATATTTCATTGTTTAGTCCTCCATTTATATATATTCTCCCTCCATGGAATCAGCGTCTTCTTCTTTAACTCTGTGTCCAAGGGGAAGAGGCAACAGACTCGTGAGTAGATGTCAACACCAGTGCTGTCAGTTGGACGGCAGTGCAACCAAGTCCTGGCAGTGTCAGAGTCACACAGTACAATCAAAAGCAAACTCTTGCTTTCACAAGAATCATATTGACGTTCCATGATAATATTTCCCCATTCAGATCCTTTGTGTACAGCAATATTATTACAGCTTGTGGTGTTAGCATGATTCCCATTTAGTATTTAAACTAACCCCCTGAACTTTGGCTGTGGGTTGTGTGATCTTAGAGCAGCCCCAAGTGGAAGACACAGAAACAGCCACAGATGTCAGGAGACACCCTATTAACAGCTGACGAGTTAAAGCATGGATGGGATCAAAGATAAAATGGACGGGTTGTTGATTTAAAAAAAAAAAAATTGGGGTAGATGCTGTAGAGGGCGGTAGAAAGTATGGGACAGAGTTGTGTATGGGTGGGGTGGGGCGTGTTAGGAGTAAGAGATATGAGGGTTTAGGCTGAAGAGAAAGAGGTCCAGGTGTCCTCAGTTGAAGTCAGGTTTGTCTGGGAAGGTGCAACCTGATCGTCTGATGATGACGTTGGCAGCGTAGTGCCCCGCCTTCACGCACTGATCCAGGGCTTTGTCCTGGACGAGCTCAGAGAGGAATCCTGCAGGACAGAGGGGAAAACTTGTCAACACATAATTCAGAAATACACACAAATACAGGGAAGACACAAAGCAACCTAATGTTCTATCAAGTGCAAACACAGGGAGACCTTACCTCCGACAAAGGCATCACCAGCACCATTTGTGTCAACAATGTTCTTGGGGTCAATCTTCAGTACGGGGAAAGTCTCCACTTTGTCACCTGAACACACAATAAAGTCATATTAATCCTCTAACGGAGTGAGAGAGCAAGAGAAATAATAAAGAAAAAAATAAAGAAAGAAAAATCAGAGGGAAGAAAAAGAAAGCAGATCTTACCATGGGCCATAATTGTTCCGTCCTTCCCCTGAGTAAACACTACGACCCTCTGTCTCTTCTTGTTGACTTTGGGCAGAGCCTGGGTTTCCTTGGCAATCTCCTGAAGGTCCTCAGTCTACAGACAAATACACGTTAACACAACCAGTTGCTAATACATGAAAATAATGCAGCAGTAGCCGTTGCACATGCTAGATGAAATTGTCAATCTACTCACCTCGAAGCCTTGCTCTTTACCGAATGCTGCTGCCTCCTGGAAAAACAAAAGATTCCAATGTTTCAACCACAATGATCACACATAAGCACAACTGTTTTGTGTGTAAATTAGCCAATATGCAGAGTATCTGAAGAAGCTCAGTGCCTCACCGTCTCGTTGCTGAACAGTATGTCCACGTAGGGCATGACCTGCATGAGGTTGTCCTTGAAGAACTGGCAGATGAAGGGTGCAGAGAGGTTCAGACTGAACAGCTTGTTATTTTCAGACGCGTGCTTCGCCACTTTCAGGATGGATTCCAAAGAGACAGTCAGGAAGAAACCCTGGAAGGAAACAATGGCATTTGGTCAAGATTGATCTTGTTGCCATGGGCACAGATGTGAGACCCGAGGGCCATGAGTCAACCTGAATTATACAGGTGAATGGCTATAAATACAGTGATTCATGTCCCAATGCACCACACAGTGCTTTGGTACCTAATACTCACAGCAATGTAGTAGACTTTAGCTTTTTCCACCAGCGCCCAGTTTTCTTCCAGGTCTAGATGCTTATCCTTCTTATAACAGTTAGCAGCAGCTAGGTTAGCTACCAGAGACCTGAGAGGAGAAAGCAAAAGAGACCAAGAGTTACAGACAGATGAGATCATACTCAGTCAACATATGTTTAATCATGTTATTAACCTACCTGTTATCTCCGGTGATGCAAGCTGCACATGTCCCTGTGGGCTCTTCGTCTTGCTCGTAGTAGTGGGCGTCAACGTGCGTCTCCTCGGCCTTCTGCTTCAGAATCTCCCCAAACTTGTCACTGCCGATGCAGCCAAAGAACGTGCCCACCTTATGGGGCTCTTGGATCATCCACTACAGACGACAGCGATAACAGCTCTTAATAGGCAAAATTGACAAATTCTACTTGTTGGGGCATTTATAGTGGAGTGACACTGAGCATTGACATGGTGTCAGTACAGAAAGTTGGTGAGTTTGTGGTGTGTGTGACTGACCTGAGCAATCTTTATAGAGTTCTGTGTAGCTCCTCCAGCATGGTACTCAACTTTGAACTTCTTGACTATCTCCTCAAATCTACACACACACAGAAAGATGCAAGGTAAGAATACAATATAATAGAGATAGTACAGAACGATGGTCAAAACAGCAGCAGGAAAGCTGCAAAGCCTTTGTACACAGTTCAGTGTATGAGCTATACGTATATTAGGGATAGAAAATACATCTTTGTGCAGACGCACTCATTTGTGCAAGTGAATCTGAGTTATCACCATTATTGTCACTCAGACACATAGGTGAGTATCTTTGAAGGTTTAGAATAATCAAGGAAAGAGAGAGGTCACTTCTAACTCTAGCTCTAGTGATTTCTACTTTCCTCAGAGATAAAAAGGGACAATATACATACATATAATATACATACATTTTTAAGGCTCATATACGCCCTGAAATTCTGGGTAAAATCTATTCAAGTGAGCATTACTCCACATAAAGGTGAGATAGTGTGCATGGATGTGGCTCGTGCGCCACTAGTCTTCTCATCACTTTTTGGACTGTATTGTCCAGCAGAGGGCAGCCTCGCAGTTTTCCACATACAATACACTGACAGCTAACCATTCATTATATACCATTTGAATCATTTATGCCTCTTATGTAACACTATGACTGAACCATCGCTTTGATGTTCCTCTGAGGCTCAAAGCATCTCTAATTTACCATGTTATGCAATCTAAATATAGCAGTCTTATCAACCTACACACAGATAAGTGTGTGCGTGGTATGTGTGTATGAGAGCGAGTGTGTTCGTATACACCATTGGAAACTAACAGCCCTACTGCTGTTAAGGTCCTGAGACTGAGGCAGAGGTTGCTGAGAAGGAGACATCTGGGAGAGGAGAGAAAAAGGGAGGGGGGGCGGGGAGTCTCGGAGGCCGCCACTCTCCACGGTTCTGTTCCAGTTCCTTTTAAAACTATTCTTCCCTTTGTACCTTCTCTTCCTTGCCATACCTATGTAGTATGAACACAAGTTTTCAGTGTTCTTCTCAAAATGCTAGATGGGGAGGGATGCCAATCTAAAGACAAGGACAGGACTCGAGGTGTATGGTGAGGTCTGACGACCTCACCATACACCTCGAGTCCTGTCTTAGCTCACTTTTCTTAATCACTTATAATCCATTCTAGTAGCTGAAGGATGGGCAGGACCAAGCATCTGGCTGTTTTATACCTTCATACAGACCAAGTGACCAAATCAATCTGTTCAAATCAATCCATTTAAATAAATAAAATCATCCCACCCACTTAGCTCCTGACCCCACGACCGACCAACCAACCAACTACATTTTTTATACAGCATGATCATTTCCCACACCAATAATAATTAATATTTACTTTTAATATATCTACAGATAAAGATTTTCTTTGGTGGTTGCATTAAAGTTCACTTTGTAATTGAGACAACAGGCTGTTTGTCCTCAAAAACCTTGACGCATAAATACTCCCCATAGTCTTCTGTAGTGGTGTAAATGTGATTTTTTTTTTTGCCAATTTCCAGAAGTATATCATTGGCGGAATATATGCAAACACAGACGTATCTGTGGAAGGTCAAAACTGATCGATAATATTGCTCTAAATCTCCCTCTCTCTCTCTCTCTCTCTCACACACACACACACACACACACACACAACTGTCTTATCTCCCGTTGTTAAATGTTTGCTTTCTGGCTCAAACTGCATTCTTGTCTCAGAGGGATTGGGAGGTGAAGTGTCCCGTTTTGCTATTGGCTGGGACAGTCTCTCTGTGCTGGATCTGCTGCTCTGTCATTGGCTGGCTTTGAGGAATGGAGGTTGATTGTAGTGAGTTCTGGTGTACGCCTGTTTTGACTGGCCATCTCCAGAACAGAACGGAGCAAACTCAGTATGAATTCAGAGGCAATGGGTTTCTCCCTCTGCAGACTACGAACTCTGTCGAAAGACGAGTTGAACCCATGTGTGGGAGCTCGAACACGACTAGAAACTACAGGAATTATGTGCTATCTATAGTAAAAGTGTTGCGATATAGGAGATACCCACAGTGCTTTGTGTTTGTCCTCTGCCAAGATCTGGTCATTGGGCTTCAGACTATACCTGCAAAAGAAAAAAGGGAGAAAAATAGGGGTTAGTTTCTCAAAGTCATCAGAAATCTAGAATCATAACTAGAATCAAACAAAGTCTCTGCTGTCTTGCCCATTTTTTTTTTAAACAAAAACCACCACTGTTCTTATGATAAATTCACAAATTTGGAGATTAGCCCTCATTCACATGCACACAATAAGGATCTGCAGTGGATTATGGTTCAGACACAACCACTGTATGCCAGGGGATTTAGCTTTGTACACACAGTGCTGGGCTTGAGTCAAATATCTTATTTACACTTAGTGCAAAAATAAATGTGATTCAGCTGTCAAAAGTTTCACAGAGACAAGCTGTGAGAAACTGTGTGGGAATGCCTTCAGTCAGAATCAATATGTCGGTCAATATGCTAAATATGTTGTAGTTTCCTCGAAAGACAAAAGGTGGATTGAGGATTAATGTGCCATTTAAATCCTGCTTTATTCCACGTGTGAGACTGAATTAGAGCAGTGGGTGGTTTAGCTCTAATCCAGGCATTTACGCAAGGGGTTTGAGACTGGACTCTGAGCTGGAAGCTAAAGGAGCCCTTTGCCCTGGTCAACTCTGAGTAGCCTCAGCCCCGGCAGGACCAGAAAACTCTGACTCTGACTGAGCTGACCTGCACTGACAGCTCCCACATATTTCAAAAACATATGATTATCCATCTATTGCATTCATACTCTTCATTAATGGTGGAAATAAGGTTTTCTGTTTTAAAAAAGGAGAATGGGTACTCCACTCATCTAAAGTATATTTATTCTTATTTTATTAAGACAGTGGGAAAGTAGCAAGGGAAACAGTGAGAGGGACACAGGAGCGGAAACTCTGGAGGGATTGAATCCTAGTTAAAACACGCAGATCACTTTGTAGGTGCTGGGCTACAGAAATCTGACAGGAAAAGGAAAGAGCCAGCACACTTCTACACTCCAACATAACATTAATAGACGGACAACATGTTGTCTGTGTCCTTTTTCTGTGGGTCTGGATCCTAGGTCAGTGGGGGCATACATGTCATCTCAACTATCTCTGGGTATAGAAATTTGTTATACCTTTTGATGTATCACAGAAGATCAGAGAAAATAAATGTAACCCCCTGATTTTGGCATCAAGAAGGCTGACATTTGGTTGCATGCACAAAATCTGTACACAACAACCTTGTAGAGAAGGACGCCCCAGTTCTGGGTACATCCAGACCCATTTCACTGTCACTACCTTTTAGCAGAGAGACCACCGTGAGCTATGACTGGAAATGGGGCGAATGGAGTCACAGACTGTCATACTTTAATTAACTGGTAATGTGATCTCTTACTATATGGCCAGTGCCAGCCTGCACACAGACAGAAAGACAGACAGAGACAGAGCTCTGCCAATGCCAACCCAGACTCTGACGATAGGACAGTGGATAGGGGGAGCAGTGAGGAGAGGAGAGGGGTTAGGAATGAAGACTGGGTCATAGTTTAACCTCAGTTAGAGGAATGGTGGGACAGTCACCGCTATGTGTTAACTGGCTTCTTACTTGCCCTACCTACGACGACCTTGGGTAAGACAAGCAGCCGTTTCTGCTGCAGCCTGAAGAGGTGGATATGACCGACCTAACGCCATTTTATAGATCTGTCTTGCAGGCGTGGCAAGTCCTTAAGGCCACCCGGGTACCTGGAGCTTTGCCGGGGATGTGGCTGTTTGAGGAGCCAGCAACAATTTCTTAAAGACAATGACATCCGTGTTAAGCTGGGCCACCTAATGAAGGCAACATCAACAACGTTAGGAGTCCTTGGAGAGAGGGCTGGTAGCAGCTCCTCAAGGCTCCTGCACCAGGTTGTGGAGGAGGTCTGTGCGTCCCTGCCAGGGCCCTTAGAGCGTTTGCTGAGAACTGTGCTCTTTCTGACCAATGGGATGATGATCGTGAGTATGCTTTCCCATCCCTGAATGTTGCTCCTGCCGTGGGGGAGTGGCAGGAAAGAGTGGAGCATTTTTATGACCCCGGAGCTGGGGGAATTTGAGACTATTGGGAAAAAAGCGAAATATTACATCTGTGTAAACGTGTCGCACTTGCGCTCTCTGGCAGGGATGAAAGCGTCAAGGTTTTTGGGTCCAGACAGTGGAGGACTGTACATGGGGCAATAGCTACAAACAGACATGTGGCACACCTGGATCCTAGCACAGGGGAGAACTGTCCTTTCTGTTCAGCCTCAGAAACAGTAGCACATCTTGTTGGTCAGTGTTCTCAGTTAGGTGGGGCATTTAGACTGTTAGAGGCATGGTTTCAGGGAGGTTTTTTCTTTTGAGTTGTTAATTTTTGGCCCAAGGAGGAAATTGGTGAAGGTCCTGGTTAACCTCCTGGCAGGAGTGGCCAAGCTGGCATTCTGGAAAACCAGGAAAAACTACCTCAGTCTGGAAGACCAGGAAGAACCACATGTGGGCTCTGTAGATCCGGTCTCTATGACCACCGGTTTGCTGGCAGCTCGCCTCAGGGTGGAGCACGCCTATTATAGACTGGTGGGCAAGTTGGACGAGTTTATGATCACTTGGGGCATTGGGAGGTACTGTGTATAGTGTTGGAAGATGGCACCTTGTCACTGACTTTTTGATTATAGCCTCTGTTTCTTTTTTCTTTTGGTCTTATTTTCCGGTATTTTTGTTTTGTGTTTGTTTTTTGCTTTCTGCTTATGGGTGGAGGTAGTGCAATCTAAATGCTGCTTACCCTGACTTATGCATTGAATAGATTTGTAAAATGAAGAGGTCAATAAATGAGTTTTCTAAAATTCCCCAAAATTTGCCTCTTTCTCTCTCTCTCACACAAGGCAGAGTGGATTATTATGGCACAGGTAGTATAACACAGTGGGGTCTCTGGTTATGGTGCGACCCAATAAATGACAGGCTATGGCCCTCTTCTTGTCTTGTGTCTGGATGTAGATTCTTCAAATTGATGAGTCACTCAGTAAGAGTTTTTTTTAATTTTTTATATCAGATGTGCAGGTGTTTAGTATCTGCGATTCTCACCTTGGCTCTTTTCTAGATCTCTATCGATGTTGATTATCAATTATCTCCACAGTTTTTTGTGCTCCCTTTTATTGTCATTGACCAACTTCTATCATCTACTGGGCAATGAACTGCAATAATCACTAACACTGGGCAATTCATTAACAGCTTTACAGGATGCCATCATGAATATTATTACACGCAACTGTTTTTCCACCCCCACAATGATGTTTGATTCTTACACGTCTGTTCATGTTTGTGTTGTTTTATTATCATTTTATACTGTTTTGCATCCTGCTTAACGCCCTCTCTCTCTCTCCTTTTTAATTTCCTCTCCCCTTTGCTCCCCTCTCTCCTTGTTTTACTGCCTGTTGTTAATGGTCATGTTTGTTGTTTAATGTCGTCTCTCTCCCTTAATGTTGAAAGTTTGTATATTTGAGTTTTTATTTTATCCCCTCCCTTTCCCCCAAGAGGCTATGTGTACGTCTGTGCAGAAGTGTTTTACAACAGCTAGGAGGTGTTGCCGCATGTCTTTTACAAAACACACCACTGGAATAAAAAATAATACAAATGTTCAATAAATCCTAAATCTTAAAATCCATATTATTTCATTATTATCCCTCTGCCAATATAGTTCTAGTATTAGTATGAGTGGTGATTTTCGGTATGTGCATTAATATTTAAATTTTAAAAAATGGGGAGTAACAGGTGTGTGTATACTGGGTATTTACAACCACTTCAAACATGACTCAGCCAATCAGAAGTGAAGATCAGAACTATCCATTTTACAACATTACTTTACTCAGGTGAGAGTTTTTTTTTTTTTTTTTTTATTCCAGTGCCCCGGCCCTGTAACTCACTTGTCCAAAAAGTCCTTGTCCACCACAGCAGAAATGTCCAGTAAAGGGTTTCCCATCCCAAAGAGTGAATTAGGGCTGAAAAACAAAGATCAAATGTTAAACATAAACAACATTAACAACTCAAACATTACAGTACATCTCTGTTAAGGTTGGCTTTAACATAACAGAAAGGAATAGCTATTTTGTTTCCATTTCTACATACCTGTTAGCATTGTGACATTACTTCAACTGCCAAAAAATCTTAATGTTATATAGCCTACACAGTTATGTTTGCAAAATATCACACAATCCATGTCTCAATCGTCTCAAGGCTTATAAATCCTTCATTTATCCCGTTTACTTCCCTTTCTGTATTTCCCCACAATGCCTCAAGTGGATTTAGCCTAATATTTGTCCATTATAGCTTTCGCCTGGTTAGGTGATTTCATGAAAAGAGCAGGCAGCCCTAGTATCTTCTGTACTCTGTGTAGATAGGTTAATTTCATGGGTTTAAAAATCCACGTCTGTACTTTTCCTGACTGTCCTGGGTTTTATTCAAGTGTTTACAATACATCTGCAAAACCCACAGACTTTTGTTTGCATGTGACTTCAAAGCACATGACCGTTAAAACATGAGCCACACAGAAAGAGGAAATACAGGTCCAACATATATAATTAGGAAACAAGCACGATTCGCCAACAGACATAAAAAAAGAAAGAAAAAGAAGAATATGAACACAGATGGTGCTGAAGTCCTAGTCACTCATGTGTGTAACGTCATGTTATGACATTCGCAGCAAGGCAACATCAGGACAGCAGCTTCTGAGTGGGTGGGCATTGGGCTGTGTACATCTGTGTGTGTGCAGTCAGTGTGTTCATTCCTGGGAAAAACAACTGAGCACAGAGATTGAACACTGCAGCAAAACATAGTCTTGTGATGCCAAAAAAAAGAAAAATTCATTCCAAAGCAACACATTTCCACCGCAGGGGCCAAAAAGAACGAGAGTGTATGCACCAAGAAGCGCCGTTGTGCCTTGTGTCAAAGCATAACACACATTCACACTAGAACTGGCACGTCAATAAGCATTTTCTTACAGTCAATTAGAGTTACAAATGTAACTCTTCTACATACAAAACACATACATTCTAGGGTGGCAGTCTGTGAATACTAAGAGCACCAGGATGAGTCCCTGAGATTACTGTAGCATGTCCATAGCATGCATACACTGTCTGGGTTTGGCATTTAACACAAAGCAGACATCTGTGTCTTAGTGCCCTCTCTCCTGCATGCTTGTCCTTTATGTCACCACTGGCTTGTCACAGCGTTTCTGGGAACAACCCTGATGGAAACAAGCGTGTGAACACAGTCCGCGACAGGTGCCACCTGCACACAAACAGATCTAAACAATACATATATTACCCATCTACTGCACTCGACTGAGGAAAGGATTTAACGCAGCAGCATAAGGAAAAGATAATGAGGTGGCATCAAAGAATGAATATTGGAAAAAGGAAGAGGAGGGAGACATATAGAACCAGCAGACGGTGCCTTAATGTAGGAGATGGCATTTTCTCCATAAAATAAATTATCACTCTCCAGTAGATGCCACACCCTTACTATCAAGGCATACAGAACATTCTTCTAACCATCCTCTCAATGTGCTGCTACATGATTACTGACCTTATGCAACTAATTACCCTGAACCAGACAGGATGAAACCATGCCTTCCAAGAATACTAATCAAATCAATTCTCCATTGGTCAATGTATTCTTACCTTGCAGCTGGCATGGTGCCTCTCTCTGTGTGTAACAGTCAGACAGTGACAGACCTGTTGAGCAGCCTCAAATCGGCTCAAAAAGACCTCAGCATGCAAAAACTCCAAATTTCAGCTCAGTGTGCTGCCAGATCGATTTTCGCCTGCAGCCAGAGCTCCTCCTACTGTGAGGAACCGATTGGTCGCATCCAAAGAAGGCGGGGCGAGGAACGCGTGCCTCTGTCCGTGATTGGTCGTCTTCGCTATTTTAGCTTCAATCGACTCATTCTTTTGGAGCTGAATAACATCGTGAGAAGTGTGCTGATGACTGAGGCTATTGATCAGACAACACTGAAATGATAACACCAAGTATCATCTACGCTGAAGCGAGGAATGTCACCGAGTGATGCACCTAGTCAGGACCAACTTTGTTAGTCAGAAAAAGCACCAAAATATTAAAGATTCACTACCAGACGAAAGGCGTGTATCTGTTTTCCTGTTCGCTTTTTTTAGACCTGGTATTGGATGGATCTGGCTGGCTTTTTCCGCAGCAATGACTGCTATATCAAGCAGCAGCGCAATCCTTGACATTGAACAGTTAACGAGAGGACGGACGGAGTGCCCAAATCGGTTCAAGTATTTGTTTCTGGACCCTTGAGCATGCATGTCAGTAACGTTAGATATCCAGGCGACAGGTTATCACGTTAAACTCACAACAGCATTATAACTAAACAGCAAGTTCTAACTGCTAAAAACTTAATTGCCGTTATTTGACAGCCGTGTCTTAACGCTCCTGACCTAACAGTTAGCTAACTCGCTACATAACAGAAAACATGTGAGGTCCACCGCCGCTGGGACTTTGCACGTTGAACACCGACTGTCACAATCTGCTGCTCTTCTATCAACAGCGGTGTTTCACCAGTATCAAATAGCCTCAGCAAGACTATAATTTCCAGCCTCACCGTGAATGCATACATGCACAGTGATTTAAATGAAGATTTGACCTGAGAGGCATCCAACAGCAGTGAAACAACAAGCAAGCCTGTCTCTCCTCGCACGAGAGAGCGGCAGTTAGTTAGCTTTGATTTCTGTCACCTTAGTTTGGCAGGAGTCTGTTTGGTCGGCGACTCTGTCTTCTCCTTCTCTTTCTCCTTCTCAGACAGCTTCACTTTCTTTGCCTTTGGTTCTCCTGAAGCCATGGTTGCACAGAGCACGTTGGAATCACCTTTACCGGGAAATGAAGTAACGGCCGTACATCAATGGAGACGCACGCGCCCGCTAACAACAGGCAGGCAGAGCCGGGGTTTAGCTGTCCGCAAACGTCGCCTGAGCTAAAAGTTTAAAACTTGCTCAGAAAGCATAGTTCTGGGGATTGTTAGTGGAATTGCGTATTATTTGATCCGATAAATTTAATTTATGTTTATAAACATAGGATTTAGGTCGCATGTTTTCAATTTATCAATATGAATTGATGATTAGGTTGTGTTTACGTGTGCATAGCACTTCAGGCTTCTGTTCAACAGCTTTCACTGGTCAGAATATTCTGCCATATTGCCACAAAGTAACATTCCTGGCACAGTCAACTGGAGTTAGCAGGTAAAACTTTATGCTATCTGTAAAACTTCAGATACGTGACAGTCAGTTTAGAGTTTTCATGTTGCCGTTTAGTCTTTCAAAGAAACCTTAAGAAACCTTAACTGTTTCGTTTTTTCATTTTGCTTATGACATGAAACTGCAGACTCAGAAATGTGGTCCGAATTTGCCAATCTCTGATTGCTAGCTAAATGGTTAACATACCTGATGACAAGTTAGTTTATCAGATTGACAGTAGGTAAGTAGCAGTATTGACATGTGCTTTGCATTCAAATGTGCATTGTTTTGAGTTAATAAGCACAAGTTTCCTGAGAACACTAAGAATTTAAGGACTAGTCAGCTAATTTGTCTGTCTGTGTCTCTCTCTCTCTCTCTCTCTCTCTCTCTCTCTCTCTCTCTCTCTCTCTCTCTCTCACTTACTCACACACCACCAACAACAACAACAACCACCTCATTGTTGCAGTTGAGATGATCCACAGTCTGTTTCTGATTAATCACTCGGGAGACATCTTCCTGGAGAAACACTGGAAGAGTGTCATCAGCCGGAGTGTGTGCGATTACTTCTTTGAGGCGAAGGAGAAGGCAGTGGAGCCAGAGAATGTGCCCCCTGTGCTGCAGACCCCACACCACTATCTCATCAGTATATACAGGGACAAGCTCTTCTTCCTGTCCGTCATCCAGACTGAAGTCCCTCCACTGTTTGTCATTGAATTCCTGCACAGAGTGGCAGAGATGTTCCAGGTCTGATTGAGCTCATTGTTCATTTTGCTAAAGAATGTCTGGGCTGGATGTCTGTGTGGAAGTGAATGTGTAGTTTGTTGCGTGTGGTGGGTGAGGGTGAGGAGGAGAGGCAAATTCCCCTTACGCTTAAATGGACGACTATAAATGAATCTTAATGAGCAGAAAACCTTTCAAAATGAACACTAGGAATAGTTGGCCATAAGTTAACGTTTACTCCTGTACTTTATGCACCGTGAAGGCTGTTAAGGTGAATACCTCGCTCCTTCATCCTCCCTCATATTGCCCCTGATCATAATCTTAAATCCCAGAACTCAGTCATGGTCCAGAAAATAAGGATTTTGCATTAAGACTGCACTTCGCTCTACAACACTCTTTTGTGCATATGTCAGTCTAGTGGGAGCTCATGGTGTAACAGCTTGCTTGTTGTCTACAGGACTACTTTGGAGAATGCTCAGAGATGGTTATCAAGGACAATGTGGTGATAGTGTACGAGCTGTTGGAGGAGATGCTGGACAATGGCTTTCCACTGGCAACAGAGTCCAACGTCCTCAAAGAGATGATCAGGCCTCCCACCATCCTGCGATCAGTCGTCAATACACTCACAGGTAAACAGAGGGTTACATCAGGTATCAGGCAGGTTTATATTTGTGTGTATATTTTCATGTGTTTACACATTTGTTTTGTGTGTTTTCCAGGTAGTAGTAACGTTGGAGAAACGTTGCCAACAGGTCAATTGTCCACTATCCCATGGAGGCGGGCCGGTGTTAAATACACCAATAATGAGGCATATTTTGATGTGATAGAGGAAATAGATGCCATCCTGGACAAATCAGGTATGATCAACCACTCACATAATGGCTATAGGTGAAGAGTGTATCCATGGCAGTTATATAGAGATGAACTGTCCTGTTGGTTCCTTAGATATCAACCGTAGTAGATGCAAGTTCTAGGCCTAACTGTAGCCTAATTATATTATAGGATGTGGTCAGTCCTTACATTTGATATCATCTGTATAGAGTCAAGACAGTTAGAAGTATAAATCTGCTTTGCTTTAATGTCATTGTTGTTCAGGTACGACAGTATTTGCAGAGATCCAGGGCGTAATCGAAGCCTGTGTCAAACTCACTGGGATGCCTGACCTGACTCTGTCCTTCATGGTGGGTTCCTTTCCTCTCAGCTCTGTACTGTTCATGTTTGTGTGTGTGTGTCTGTCCAAGTGTAAAACTCACTGTGAAGGAAGGAGAAGAGAAAATCCAAGGCACTCTCCTGAAGCTAAAAAGCCTTAATTGGCCGTGGCTATTTCATGTTAAAACCTAAGAAAACGCACCAACGCGTTGCGGGCCCCACCAGGCCTTCTTCAGGGTGCAGAGAACAATGGCCCAATCCAAATGTCCGGACTGCAGACTCGCGGACTGAGCCCTCGCGGACTATGGTTTTACGTATGCTGACGTTGACTGAAGTGCTCAGCGTAACTACGTGAGTTCGCAAGGGCTCAGGGGTATGGGACTGCATACAAGGGCCGAATGGGACGGGACTTCTCCCCCTCGCTCGTTGCCGTGGATACCACCGACGCAAAATCAACGTTAAACAATTGATCACTGAAGGTGCAGAGCAGAGGAGTCCATTAGCCGTTACAGGCTGATTACAGTCAATACTGGCTGAATATGTGCTTAGATGTTAATAACTTACTGAGGAAAACCCTCTTTGCCTGTTTTCCCGTCATTTTTTGACATCTGCCTTTGTTTGTGTCAGGTAGCAGACCAACCCCAGCATTACAACAAAAGTATTACAGGAAGGGACTGTAGTCTAACTCCTCATTAAGCCCCGGAAATGTTGTGGCTTTGAGTTGGAAAATCCAAAAAGTCTCAGCTCTGCACTGTGCATGTTTGTGTGTGTGTGTCTGTCCAAGTGTAAAATTCATTCACTGTTTGTTTTTGTTACAGAATCCTCGTCTTCTTGATGATGTGAGTTTCCACCCCTGTGTGCGGTATAAGCGCTGGGAGTCAGAGCGCGTCCTCTCTTTCATCCCCCCAGACGGCAACTTCACTCTCATGACCTATCATGTCAGCGCTCAGAAGTAAGTATGTCTGTCTCCAAATAAATCACAGAATCTTCTTATTCTCAATAAGTCAGCTTTTTCTGCACTTCAAGATGTTGAGTGTGCTGGTGTTTCCCTCTTATCCAGAGCCAATCCTGGGTTTCTCTGTTTTCATGAGTAGGAATTTGGAGAACTTAAGACTCTCTGAACCTTTTTGAATTGAATTAGTTATTTTACAACAATGAATAATCAGCAGAAATGGTCTATATGTGAATTTAGTGTAGTGTAAATATTTGAACTGGTGATGGGTTTCATTGGGGTGGAGTGTGCAGCCTTACTGTGGAAATGAAAACAGGCCTGCCAACAAGGTTTCAACCATAAGCCTCTAAGCACCAGCTGGCTGTGTTCAGAGCCTAACCGTTCATTAGCTACGCTGTTTAGAAGTGGCTAATGAATGTGTGTTCTTGACTCTGTCGTGGAAAGAAGTATCTTTCATGAGTATCTTTTAGCAGTACAAGTGTCTATTAGCAGTGCTGACCTCAAGCCCACGGCTCCTCCATTCACATCAGAGTTGGCTATACAATTGTAGCACAGTTCCATTAGCAGTTTTCCAGTAATGCTGGATCTTATTAACCAGCCCTAGAGCATTTTTTCATTGTTTGACTTATGCTTTCGAATTCTGCTTCCACAGTCCCCCTTTTTATGCTTATGAGCAGAATTTATAATAGGATGTCCTAAGGGGAGAAAGGGAGCTCCGTTAAAGGAAAATTTGAGATCATAATGAGGAGCCAAAGGCTGTGAGGCCGGAGTGGTTACAGAAGCAAGTCATTATCCAGAGGAGAGTAACTGAAAACCAAACAATAGACACACAAGTCCTAAAATCATTTACAAGGACGCCATCATTCCATGAGAAAAGGCTACACCAAAACTGTTCTGTAGAGACTTAAGTGATAATCCTTTCACTTAGGCATGCACGATATATGGCTAATGCAATTGAATGATTATGTCAGAATGGGTAGCTAACAATGTTTTCAGATTTTGAGCATGTTTGTCTTTAGCAGACTAGAGAATCCAGTTCCTAGCTCATATTATCACCCATGGTGTAATTCTCTAAGTAAAGAAATAAAGGTACTTCAAAGGTAAGTCACCTGGATTTAAGGTGTCTGTTAGGCTGTCATTACAATGTCATTGTTGTAGTACTACACACTGGAGGTACAACATACTATTTATGCAAAATCTTATTACTCAGCCTTAGAGCATTCTTCCATTGTTTGACTTATTGACTTGTTTGAATTCTGCTCCCACACATTGCTCTGCTCCTTCTGTCTCCCTGCTCAGTCTTGTGGCGATCCCAGTGTATGTGAAGCAGAGCATCAGTTTCTTTGAGAGCGGTTCTTGCGGTCGCCTGGACCTCACAATCGGACCCAAGCAGACCATGGGAAAGACGGTGGAGGGCATGATGATCACCGTCCACATGCCTAAAGCTGTGCTCAGTGCCAACCTCACAGCCACACAGGGAAGCTATACCTACGACCCTGCTACTAAGGTAACCACTCACAATGCAGTGATAGGTCTGTGTAAACTGAGAGGCTGTAAGCTTAGTTACAGCATAACTCTGGCCTATTTTCCCATGTACCTGGGCAAGTCGCAAATAGCTCTACAGTGAAGCAATTGACAAGGTTTTGGTCAGAATGGATCAGTATGATGGGGAAAGTTTGGGAAAATAGCATCCAGGTTGAAAAAGGCCAGAGTTAGGCTTTAATGTCTCTCTGGATAATTTCAGAGCATATCTGTTTTGGTAGGTGTTGGTGTGGGACATTGGGAAACTGAACCCCCAGAAGCTTCCAAACCTGCGAGGCAGTCTGAGTCTGCAGGCGGGAGCCCCCAAACCTGAGGAGAACCCCTCACTCAACATTGACCTGAAAATACAGCAGCTGGCTATATCAGGTAATCCTCACCCTCAAGATCCAGAAGCTTAACTAGTCAGTCCTTACAGCCCCACTCTGCCCACCCCCTCTTTTCCCCAGTTGTCAATGAAGTTAATGGTAATGGGGGCAATGAAGCAGTATAGTATTACTTAAGAGTCTTATCTAACATTTCGTCAGTTTTCATGTTTGAAATGCTCAAGAATTGATTAAGGTGTTTTATGTTATTGCTCACTTTGCTTCTCTAACCTTTGTTCCAGGACTAAAGGTGAATCGTCTTGACATGTATGGAGAGAAGTACAAACCTTTCAAAGGGGTCAAATATGTGACTAAAGCAGGGAAATTCCAAGTGCGGACATGAGTAGTGACTGTGTCAGGCCAAAGGTCAACAATCCAACGTGCCAAATATGGGGCAAGGTTATCACCCCCCAGTGTCAGTTTTTCTATAAGCCTTTAATATCCTCCAGCTCACTGTTATTAATGAAAGATTTTGCATTGTCTAACGGTTATTTATTACGTGTATAGCATTATATATGACTGGATGGTGTTTCTAGCCTGTAAAGGGAAACCTTAATAATCAATGTGTGAACTTATTGAAGTGCTATCAGTTTCTATCCAGTTTTAATATGCTGGATTATATAGATCATTCCTCCTCCTTTTGAAAACCCTCTTCTTTTTTCTTTGCTGTTCTTTGTATACCTTCTGAGTGTTGTCTAAGGGGAATATCAGAGTATCATGGCCTCTAAAGGGACACCCACAGCTCGCAGTCTACACACTCACAAGCACACTAACACACTGTCTTGCACCTCGCCTATGAAATCTTCACTTGCATGTTGCCTGAGCGTAATCCGCCAACGTTTTTACATATTGTGACATAACCTAGCCAGTTTTTTATATATATATGTATGTATATATATATATATATATATATATATATATATATATATATATATATATATATATATATATATATATATATATAAAGTTTATTTTTTGGAGAATTTACTGTCTTAACTATTTTCTGAGTAGCTGCAATGTGTCTTGAGTCACTGTCTTTAATGCAGGTATTTTCGCACACACTCACAATGTGGCCTTGAGGATTGTCAGGTACGTCAAAGTGCCATATACAGCACACTACTCATCATAAGTGGAATATTAAGGAGGCCCGAGGGAACTATTTATTTAGAATATATTGGAAACCTGTCAGTTTGCCCCGAGGGGAAATATATGCACACTCTTAGACTTATCAGCGTTGGAGTGATGAAGTTTTGATAACCTCTTAAAGATTGGGACTTAGAGTTGGTTTATGATTAGCTGTGGGACCTAGATACAGACTAGTGTCCCAGCCAGTCTCCATGGTGGAAGAGTTGTGCAAAAAGCACTCACTCAGAAAATCCCGAGATCCTCCCTTAATCTGGAATGCAACCTCTTTACTCAGCACAGCATTTGCACAATCACTTGTCCACATGGGAAAAGTTTAACTACTTTAAGCTCCTGTATGAAGTTGAATCTGTATTTCAATGTATTAGTGGCCTTGTAAAGCTTTAAAATGACATGTCTACGTGTGTCTCATTTCCCACAACACTCAGGTATTTGAGTTATTTCATGTGATGGCAAATGAAGAGACAAAGTCAATAGTCTTTACATTATTGTCCTTTATTATTCCAAGGCACAGCAGATGTGTTGGCAGGGCTATAAGCTATCATAATACATTCAGGGTGTGAAACATCGAGTACACACATCACTACACCCCGTCCCTCTCAGTCAGGGGGTCAGTGACTGCTACATGCTCAGTAGGCCATAATATAAATAAAATGCAGTAAACAAACATTCTGTGCTGCTGTAGCCGGAGCTCTGTCCCCAACCATCCTTGTGACGGCCCGCTAATACTGTTTAAGTGAAGAGGTTTCACACACACACACATACAGATTCTCCATTTAACAGTTGTGCTAAATTTGCCCAGCCATCATAAAAATATCTATTTACCTTTGACGAATTGCCATTTAGGGGATGGAATCAATTAACAGCATAAGAAAATACCTAAAAAAAAAAAATCATTCACTGAACAGCTTGCATGAAATGTCGAATAATTACCAATCATGAATTCATAAACCGCTATTTAGGTTGTATGTTGGCATGGTGTCTAAAATGTGGTGCTCAACTGTTCCACACAAAAACACTCCTATGAAGAAGTTGCCTGACTTAAACATAAATACTAGATTGACAGCCATGCCATGATATCACACAAAAAGTTTCATATTATTCACAAACCACCGGGGTCATCTAGAAAAGCTCTCTTCAAACGATGCTTCAGAGCACCCAGTGAGACGGCTAAGCTCTCACACAGAGAGGAGTCTAGAGGACGGGCTGTTGGGAGGCTGTCCAAAATCATTGGCTTTGATCATTTATGAAAAAGTCCTAAATTAAACAGTTCAACTGTTACAGCGATTGTGCAGAAGTTAAGCACTACAATTAGTTTAAAAAAAAAATGACAGCAGAAGAAACATTCATTGTTTTTGCTAGAAAATAACCGACCTCAAGAAGGACTCCTGGGTCTCTGAACCAAAAGGTCTATCTTGCTTGTTCTCTCGCCTTGTATTAACCTGCATTTTAAGAGTCTTATAAGAACGTCAGGTAGCTTACAATAATGTAAAACAAATCCTTTGGCATTGTTCATTGTGAAAGTTTAAATAAAATGAAACAAAACAATAAAGAACTCAAAGCACTCTTGGAAAACACTCGAGTTTAACCTTAGATAATCATGGATACCGCCACTGTCGGGTGAAAACCTCATATCAACGAAGTATAACTTTCCAGCAATCAAGAAAATCAGCCTTACCTTTTTATTGACAACCATACATTTTTTTTAATTATACAATAGGTTTTGAAAGGGTAACATAAGCTCAAGAGTCATAAAACTCTTAATCTAGAGGACCATGTAATCCTTCAAGTAAAAACATCACCTGACAACAGTGATGTACAGTGTGATGTATCACCTTTCACTTCTCCAATTCAGAACAGTGTCACCACTTAAAGTAAACATAAAGAGCTTGTGTGCAATCAGCCCGGACCAGGCTACGCACTCTAGCGGCAAAATCAGTGAATAAAGCTCATAGCTGAGTGCTGTCCATAAAACAAATAAATATATACAATAGACGATAAGAAACTCTGACTGATAAAACTGAATCAAAAGTAAATGTCCTCTGAGAGTTACTATCTTCATGTCATAATTCGCCTTTAGAAAATAGAAAAACTTTTCATGCAAAAAATATATACCTGGGATTTGGATAAACTCTTGTAACCCAACATACCAAAAATATATATTAAAAACGTCTCAGATTAGCCAACGTGATTCCATAGTTACAGATAAAGGGAACTTGAGAGCAAAGCTGAACTCACAGGTTCAACAACTCAACAGGTTAAAGGAAACCGGTGGCCTGGTGCCGTATCTTATAGTTCCTGATGCTACACACCCAAACTACAGTGGAGGATGGATAGAAATCACCTGCACCAGGTTAAGTATCCTCTTTGAAGAGGTGTGTATGCTCACTCATAATGGGTGTGTGTGTCATCCGTAAAAGGGATTATTGTGTGCTACTTGGAAGTGTGAATTGTCGGTGCCAGGTTGAGAGTGTGACTAGTTTCAGCAGCCAGGTTGTTTATTGGTACCAGGGGGTCTTGCGCACCCAGCGCAGGGTGAATCCTGCATCTGTGCGAATCTTGATGGATGCTGCCTCTGCTTCTCTTACAGTCTCCTTCACTGATTGCATCAGGTTCTGGGCATTATGGACCAGCATATCTGTGGCCTGGTCAGGGGCATAGATGGAAGTGAAAAGAGGTGAGGAGTAGAATAAGAAGAAAGACAGGACAAAGTGAGGAACCGGTGTGAGCGATTTGTGAGTTTACCTGCTCTGACTCCTCTTCACTAATGTTGGTGCGTCCCAGCATGGTGGCTTTGACAGTGGAGAGGATCTTTAACTGAGTGCTGATGGTAGGGATGCGTTCACACACCTTGAGAAAGACAAGGAAATGCATTTTACAGACTTTGTGTACATGACATGTGGTTGTTGTGGATGTGTGTGTATGCCGTTACCTGCAGCAGGTTGGTTCTGATGCGTCTGTCAGTGCACTGCTTGGCCACCTCTTTAGCCAGTCTTGTCACCTCATCGGAGGCCTTGGCAATATCCTTAGCGCACTGAATCAGAGCTCGTTTGTTCCCGCTGCCGCCACGCACCAGCCGAGACATTTCTGCCATGAGCAGAGCCATCCGCTTGGCTGCTGCAATGATGTCGTTACCCTACGAAGAAGAGGGATGGGATAGAGGAGGAACAGGTAGGAGATGTGAGCAGGTTGCAGGGGAGGAGGCATGGTCGTTGGGCTGAGAATACACTGGGATTGGATTGTATGTGACACGTTTCCACATGCCAAAGATTGTCTTACACTGGGAAAGAGGAAATTCCCGCAACACTTGCAGTACTGAGAACATTTATTTATTTACCAACGCATTTCACCACGTGCCTTTCATCTAACAAATTCACCTAAAAGCCTATATAAAGACATACGACACACTAAAAATCAACCATTAGATTAAAAGACAATGGAAATGACAAGCAACAGATTACTAACAGTTTCATTGAGCCATACGGAAACAGAGGATGTAGTCATGTGACAAACTAAAAACCCATCCATTTGTTACCTACAAGATACAGCAGCTTAGCGGGATGGGGGAGGGTGGGGGATACCGCCAAAACACATTTTACTCATAAATATTTGTTCTCAGTACTGCAAGTGTTGCTGGAATTTCTTGTTTCACAGTGTTACCTGCCCATCCCACACACCTTGTCAGTGGGTGAAGTTGTGCCAGAATACTTCTTCAACCACATATTACAGAAATTGATGATGTTTTTTTAATCAATATCTAAGAAACTAATTAGAATAATCAAGATTCAAAACACTGAAAATGCTTTATAAAATAGCATCCAAATGTTAAGACTTTTTCTGTGCTTTGTATTAATGAATTTGAATTACAAAAGCAAAACAGGCACTGTGACGGCAAACAAATTATCAGCGTGTTTCACAGTAAGCCGCATGCAGTGTCAGTGCAAGTTAGCTCATATTCTTTATCCCTCATGAGAGGGGACACTTATGACATGTTGCCATCAGTGAAATTAACATCTGTGTTATACCCAATTCTCATCGTCTCCCTCACATCATAAGCAGCTTAAGGTTAGGTCTCAGGATGCCCTGCTGTTAGCACCCATGAGGTGATGCTCACAGCGGTGCAGCGATCAGTACACACCCTCAGACTAAGCAGAAGCAGGTGATCATAGCAGGCAAGCAGGCAATCTAACTTCAAAACTACATCACCCAGAAGTCTTTGGGAAACTGTCATCCTTGGCTTCACAGGTTGGTCAGACAACGAGTGATTGACAACAGCGATAGCGAGCCAGAGCGACTGGCTCCTCCTTTAAACCACTTTACCTAATCATGAACATAAGGGAGGGACTTGTGAAGCCAGTACCAGTTTATCCATCAGGTGCAACAAACAAAATTGCCATTCCAACAATCCTTGACCTTAGTACAACCTTAGCATGACATAAGCATAACCATGTATCAACCACGAGTCTGAGTGTGATGCAACGATAACAAAACAGCAGCCACAGCTGGTTGGAGGTTTCCATAGTGGCGGATGCAGAGCTCATCGTTCCCACAGCCGCAGTGCAGTCAAGACTGTGGCCAGTGACTCCGAAGGGGGTTTCTGTGACTTGCATCAGTCTGCTTGTGTAGCAAGTACTGTGTGTGTATCTGTCTGTGTGCATGTGTGTGTGTGGATGTGCATGTATGCATGTGTGTGTGTGTGTGTGTGTGTGCATACCAACCCCGGGGTCAAACAGTACTTTGCAATACACCCAGCAGGTTAAACAAACATTAAATATTATTTGCAAATACTATTTGACCCAGGTCCGGTTGTGCGTGTATGTGCATGTATGTGCGCAGACCTTGCTGGACCACTTGCGCGCCTCCTGGTGGAGAGCCTGGGCCGCAGCCAGAATGGGTTGATTGACAGGTTGGTTGGAGGGCATCATCAGCAGTTCTGGCTCATAGTCATCCTCACCATCAGTAAACTCATCTTCATCATCTACCTCTCTCTCCTCTATTGCCTCCTCATCCTCAGGCTGGCGGGGGGCGAGGGGGGGGTAGTTGGAGGAGGAGGAGGGTGGGAGGGAACAGAGGATGGGGAGGAAGGCAGAGGGGATGGGAGAAGGAAAGAAAAGGAGGAGGGATGTGGAGAAGAAGGGGTAGGAGACAGCCAGGGATGGCAGGAGGGGAGGAAGCATGGGAAAAGGAGGCATTTAGTATAGTATGAGAGGCACTGGATGGAAGAACAGAGGACAGGAGATCTAAAGGAGGGAGGAGAGGACACAGGCACGATGAAGGAGCAGGGAGAGGGGAGGTGGAGTTGCACGTACAGACAAAGATGGTTTTACAGGAGTGTGGTGGGAGAGAAGAGGAAGGAGAAGCTGGTTTGGGCGGATAGCAGGGGGGATGCTACGTCTGGCCCTGAGGCAGCGGTTGGACTGGCAGAGTGTAAAGCATTTGTACAGTCAAACAAGGCCCAACTGTAACCTAAATGAGTGTTTGCTGTCCTTCCAGCTTTTTTGGGGGGGTCTAGCAGTCTGGTTTTAGTCACTAATCCTGAATAAACATAAGTCATTTGCGCAGAATAACTGGTCCTGCATAACTCCACACAAAAACATACAGAGACGCACACAAAACAGAGACACCAACAGGGATAACTGTATCATAAACCAGAAAAGAGCACAAAGGCATACTGCAAATATACCAGGCCTCTTCTCCACTTCTACTGTAGATAGAAGGTTAGGATTCATCAGTCAGTCCCTGCTTGCGCACACATCTCTCCGCAGATGACTTGTGTGTACTCTTGCGTCTATTTTTCTTATATTTACTGTGTGCATGTAAATGTGTGTGTGTGTGTGTGTGTGCGTATTAAGCCAATAACAACCTTACATGCAGACACCTCTACCAGATGACAGTTTCCAGTTTCCCTCTGAAATTGGAATCGAGCCACTGATCTCCACATTTCAGGATCACCACAATTTCAGGAAAAACTTTATTTCAGAACCAAAACATTCACAGGATATCAGAAGACATAACATCACTGGACAAATGGATTATACAGTAGAAAGTAAAATCCTGTAAGAGCTCACACAGTACTTTAGTCCTAACATTTCCATGTGTGCTCAAACACACATCCGGTATCAATAGCATAACTAGCTAGCTCGTATACCCAAAACTGTATGT
The DNA here is from genome assembly GCF_048128805.1 of Centroberyx gerrardi. Taxonomy (NCBI): domain Eukaryota; kingdom Metazoa; phylum Chordata; class Actinopteri; order Beryciformes; family Berycidae; genus Centroberyx; species Centroberyx gerrardi. The sequence goes on from NC_136011.1 coordinate 13,777,261, forward strand.
GTACCACTGACACTGAAATGATATGCATATGTTTTGGTGAATATGCAAACTGTAGATACTGTATGTGTGTGGACTGACCTTGCTGGACCACTTGCGCGCCTCATCGTGCAGCTGTCTGGCAGCCACCATCATGGGCTCGCTGAGCACCTCGCCTGCCTTCTGCTCGGGGAACTCCTCGTCCTTCTCCTCTGGAGGGGGGGGCCGAGGGGGGGGCACCTCTCCCTCTGGCAAGGGAGGCTTGGGTGGTGCCTGCTCATCGCTAACCTGGAAAAGCCCCGAACACACATAATGTGTTAGCTACAGATAGTTCAGGATCAACACAGAGTGTTTTTATTTCAGTGATGCAGACAAGATCATATTTGAACATCTGATATAATTATGTTTTGGTGGTATGGCATGCCAATACTGCCTTTGTTTACGCTTTTGGTTGCTTTAATTAAAAAACATTTTCACTCTCAATTTGATTGGCTGAGCTATTGATGCAAGGACTGATAGTATGTGATGGCCAACCCATATCTGTATTTAGAGGATGTTGATAATGTTTGAAAACCTTGATGTAAAGCAAGCTTGTAGGGAAAGGGAAAGTCCACTGAGTATGCATACTCTTTTTCAGCAACACACTACTTCACATTCACACAGTTAGACACATTCACACATGGGAGCTGACCAGTACAACCACAGTCTTCTACTGTTGGTAACTGAGCAGCTCCACTGGAGCCACTGAAAGTTAAGTGCCTTGCTCAAGGGCACCTTCACAATAGTTGTTGAAGAGTTACTTTTTCACTTTCCCGACACATTTTCTCAGCTGGTCTGGTAATTCGAACCAGCAATCTTCCAGGCACAAGGCCACTTTTTTAATCTACCCCCACAATTGGTTATAAATATTGCAAAAGACTATGGACAAATACCTTCTAGATTGAAGCATTGATACATGTAGGTCAACAGGAGGTCCTTCAAAGGTTAACTGCAGATTAAAATGAATCATAGAAAGCGTGTGTGTGTGTGTGTGTGTGTGTGTGTGTGTGTGTGTGTGTGTGTACTTACATGGAGCTGGTCCAGATCAGGGGGTGGAGGGGGGAAGTCAGGCTCCTGAGGTTGGAAGGCTTCTCTGACTTTCCCAACAGCACCCAGGATCCTCAGACAGGAGTCCAGGTAGGCCTTCTGAAGAGCTGAGGCAGGGAGGAGAACCGAGAGACAGGCTGAGTTAAGCAGTAACTACTGGGAGGCAAAAGAACACCAAGTGTGTGTACAGACAAGCAGTATAAAGTGAGATAATAAGGTGGATGATGTGTCTATCTCAGAAGTTTGCATAGTATATGCCTGTACCTTTATCTTGTATGTTCCCAGCCACTGCCTTGGCGTCCATCACCATGGGTGAGATGGTGTGTGAGAGGATGTCTGAGGCATGTTTCACTGTGTCTCTGAACCGCGGATCCTCAGAGTTCTCCACTTCCCTCTTAGCCACCAATAGGACCCGATTAGCTCGTCTTGCTATGCTTGTTGCCCCGGCAACAAGCATTTGGGGCTGGACATTCGCCATGGCAACACGGCACTTATCGATGTCCTTCTTTATGGCCTCCTCAGAAGCATCTAGCAGAGACTTGGTATCTATGGCCTCATCCACTAGACCTGTGGTCCGAGAGAGGCACCCATGCGCACGCGCACACACACACACACACACACACACACACACACACACAAACATGCACTAACGGTAACATCAACCAGTGTTTCAACCAAGTTCTTCGATCATTTGTGATGGTTCCACACTAGGTTCAGGTTGCATAAGATACACAGAGACAGCAGTGAAAAAGACTGCACAAACAACACTAGAGGTGCGGTATGTAATTGTGTCACTACTTTAAATGGCTAAATTAACAACAACAATGTCAACAATGTGTCAGTGTAGGAAAACTCTTACCAGTGAGTCTCTCCACATTGTCGATCCACTGGTTCTTCATGGTGTCAAAGTGCTCATACGCTGCTTGGTTTCCGGGATTCTTCAGCAGGATTCGAGCAGCAGAGGTCACCTACACATGAACAAATGTGTATCACACTCACACTGTGTATGCCAGACTCTAATGGCTACATTTCCATTTCATCACTTATGCAATCATGCAAAACTGGACAGAACAAAACTAGACACCAAAACAAACAGAGGCACCTGTGGTGTGAGCTCCCTGGCGTGTTTGACAGCAGCATGGATCCCCTCTACTGTGCTCTTATTGGCTGTTCCCACGGCAGCAGCCTTCTCTGCAGTTGCCCCCAAACGGCCTGCGTGGGCCTCAAAGTTCCCTGCTCGCTCTTCAAAAACCTACAACACACATTAATGATATATAGTCCAACTATAAACACAATGACCTGAATCTATCGGGCTACCATCCCTTACACACACAACATTTGAATGGTTTATCATCATTGTGGATTATGTATTAATCTGAATGACAGTTAGATGGCTGAATGGCTAGATGGGATGGATCACTGACAAAATATTCAACCAGAATAGACTGTTATACATCACTGACCTCCTCCCTGTTGGGGGCGTCCGGGGGAGCAGTCGCAGACACAGCCAGCAATTTGATAGGGGTGGTGGTGTCACTGAAAACATCAGACACTTCCTGGGTCATCACCTCCTGCATGCGCCCCCTCAGGTCCTGCCAGGAGCAGTGGAGACAACATGTGAGACTATTTAGATGGAGAAGCCAACATGCTATACTAATGCTGGGGAAAAACACATGACAGCAGTAGATATATTTTCCCATGAGAGTGCTCCATGTTGGTCCACTAGATGGAGCTCTTTACCAATAAAGACTGAGGAGGACAGAGTACCAGATTTTACTAAGGATTGCTCATTTTACAAGTTTTAATTACTCACACCAACATGCATGTCTTAAGCCCAAACTTTGACTTGGTGAGAAAGGTGTTGTGCAATTAAGAACAAAATGGAGGATTGTATGTACGCATGTGTGTGTGTGTGTGTGTGTTGTGCTACCTTGAGGCTGTCCTGCAGCTGTGCGGCTGTAGCTCGTGCGTGAGGAGCCTCAGCCTCACCTCTGCCAGCCATGTCTGCCAGGTTTGTCATTAGAGCTTCTGTGCGATCGCAGCGTCCAATCAGATCCTGCCTATACGGGCCTACCAGGCCTCCCGCCAGCCTCCTCCCCTCTCCCACCATTCCTCTGATTGCTGCCTGACCTGGGAAGACAAGGGTCAGAGGTCATTCTCACTCACTTCACACTTGGCTACCCAATATCACACAATCTCCTTGTACTTGTTCTTGACACTGAGTGAAAGCTCAATAACAGGGCTACAGGTCCATCAGTAGGTAAGCTGGAGCAATCTTGCATTGCTACACATCCAATGTTTTCATATATATTGGTAATGTGTACTGTAGTTATAATAGGTACTGAGGATAGAGAGGAATGCATGGAGAGTCCACGGTTACAAGAGAAATGACTGCAATACGTATGTCTTTCCCAGTATTAAAAATAGAGAAGATGTTTTAGGTGCTTGTTGTCTGGTCTGAGAAAATGTCTAGCAAGTAATATATAGATGTATATAGTGTTTGGCTGTATCTTCTAAGCAAGCATAAAGACAGCAGTAGGTAGGTACCTTCGTTGCTCTGTAGTCTCTCACACTCTGCTCCCATGGGGAAGCATGGGAGATAGGCAAAATAGGAAACAATCAAACTACAAAACAGACATACAGCCACAGGCACAGAGCATAGTGTAAAACGATGAAAGAACGCTCTCCGAGTAAGTGAGTGAGTCAGTCAGTGATTCAGAGAGTAATGTATGAGATAAATCACTGCGGGCGTTTAAGGAAATGGCTTCAATTGCCTCCACTTTTGGGTTTGATTCTCAGTGCCAGGTTACAGGCTGCATGACTGAGACACTTGACTCTCTTAATCTCCCCCTGGACTGAAAACACCTCACGTCTTTCACGATGCTACAACTGCCAGCTAATACACATGCAAAGAGTCCCAGATGCTGTCATACCTACTTTCACACACTATCCAACATGCACAACGGCTGACAACAGGCATGGAAGGTCAGAGCATTTATTTTCGAACCAAACTACTATGTCGTCTCTCCCCAGGGGGCATCACTCAACCCCACTCACCTACTCCTCTGTCGTCCAGTCCAGGGTTGTTCACCCAACGGAGCGCCTGCTCCATCTTGCCCTCCAAGGTGACGGCAGGCTTGGCTGGTCTCATGTTGGCCACGGCCCGGTTGGTCTTGGACTGCAGGGTCAGCAGTGCTGCCCCGATCTGCTTGGCCAACGCACGCGCCTCCGGACTGTCACCTTTACCCCTGACACCCAGAAACACAAGTTGAGGGAGAAACAAAGAGGCATGTCAGCCAAGGTGCAGAAATGAGCCATCAAACACTCCTAACCCATCAAATGTACCAAGTCTCACCAATCACCTGTTAGATCTCCCTTCTTCACCATTAAGTTCAGTGACACTCTTAAAGGGAAATACCACAGGATTATGTCACAGGGTAGCACTTTACCCTCTGCATTAGTCAACATTTACTATCATCTCCTGTAACCAGAAATAAAGAGGAAGAATTTGTATTGCTGTGTGATCTGTGATGTCTTACATGGAAAATTACCTGGTAATCCAAAGGGATTTCCAAAGGGATAAAAGTACATGTTCTGGTTCAGACCACAATAATATAAAGCTCTTTTGGAACAGTTCAAGGACATCATCCAATGAGTTTACAAAGTTAATGTCCCATTTATTGACAACTGTCCAAGGCCATAGAAATAAAACATATGAATATTCTAGCTGCAGGACTAAAATACAGTATATGAATTGGAAATATTAGCCAGTTTTCTTTTATTTGACAAAATGTAGGAGGTGTTACAAAAAAAATACTTTCATGGCTCATGACATATCTTACTGTGATTAGCTGAATTTACCTTCTAGTAAATTAACTGTTCTGTGGACCAAGCCCACCCATCTAGCTTTCCAGTAAGGGTAAAAGGAACACTAAAAAGTAATTACATTTATTATGTGACATGCTGCAGCACCAGAGATACTTCTCCCTTATTTCTTGCTATGGGGGACAGAAGTGAATGTTCACTAAATCTGCCTGAAATGTCCTTTAGGCAGGGATGACAGCCAGAATTAATTCAGTGTTATTAACCTTAAACTGAGTGGTATTTCCCTTTAAGTTCTACCCATTTTCAACCCTGAAACTGTTACTGGCCCTCCACAGTCACTGAACACCAGAACCACATCCAGCTCCACACCATATTCAAACAGTTTGAAACCTTATTGTAGGACTGAGGCCCCAAGCTGACAGGCAACAACATGTTTTCCATGCAGCTGAAACACGCCACCTATTGGTGACATGAGGTTGCAGTTTGAGCCTGTGAACATAGGGTCTAAGAATTACACATAATATTCACAATGTTCATTTTTCTCATCACATCATGCATGCGTATGTGTCTGTGTGCCTGGTTGTGTTTAAGAGAGAGAGGACCGTACTGTTTGCGTAGCTCTACGAGTCTGGCAGTGAGGCCCGCAATCTCGCTGATGGAGCGCAGAATGTCATCCCTCTCTTTGGGGTCTTCACACAGATCGGCAATACGTTTGGCCTCTGCTAGCAACGCTCTGATGTTCTCCTCTCCCTCTGGACCGCCGTTAGGATCTGCCAGCCAGGCCTAAATGATACACATATATCCGCCTGTTTCACATCTAATAGAAGAAGCAGCATGTATACTGTAGAAATCTGTACAAAAACACGAGCGCTCTCTGCCTGATCAGCATTAAGGATGCTTACCCCTACATTTTAGGCATTTAGCTGATGCTTATCCAGAGCAACCTACAGTTAGTGCAACAGTAGAATAAGCTTCATTTTAAAATTACAAGCCACCAAAACTCTGGAGTGTGTAAGTCAAGGTCTTACTGTCCTTACAATATTCCTGTGACCAGAGAACGATCGTGTATGAGCAAAGTGCTTGGAAATTAAATAGAATAAAATGAACAGAATATAGAGAGGAGGTATGGTTCAGTGGGGAGAGGGTTACCAGTGATTACTGTTGTTTTGTCTGACCTGTGCAGCGTCCAGCCTCCTGGCAATGGCCTGCTTGGCATTGATTAGAGCCTCCAATCTGCGGACGGCACTGTCCACCTTGCCAAACAACAGGTCTAAACCCTGTGAGCACTGTGCTGCACGCTGCACACACCCTGGGGACGGGCCCTGGCCTCTAACAGAGACAACAAACACACATACACATCAAATGCATTAGGACAAAATACTTTGCCACAGAGGAGAGCACATTACATGAAGACACTGAAGTAAAGCTTATGGCAAACAGTGTAACAACACTTTTCTTCACTCACATGTAGTATATGATGTATAGTATGTAGTAAAATGATGTATATGAAGTATGTATATGACTTAGTATAGGGTGTAATGATGTGTATATATATGTAGTATGTATATATGATGTAGTATGGTATATGATTGTATGTTAAGCCCTTTGAGACATGCTTGTGATAAAGGACTATATAAATAAACGCTACCTGGCACGTAGATCTGACACCTGGTCAGTCATCTGTCCCAGAGCCTTAGTGGTGGCCAGCACATCTTTCCTCTCCTTCCCAGCACACAGCTCTCCCACCTTACCGGCCTCATCCAGGATCACACGCAGTGCGACCTCACCTGGGTCTCCTAGGAGCAAGGACACACCGCAGGATGAGCTTGTGGAAGGACATTGTAGATGCAAATCGCTGATTGAGTGTGGCAGCAGGAGGCAAGAAGAGATGCAGTTACCTGGCTGTCCATGGGGGTCTTTGAGCCAGCTTTTAGCTTGTGCCATCTTAGACTCAATCAGAGCCAGAGACCTCTTCATAGCCTCCATATCCTGGGGTAAAGAGAACACAGAGCATCGTGCATGGCTTTCAGAAATGTTGTATATCTGTATCACTGGACAAGTTGTTTAAAGCTAAAAACCTCATTTTCAATGAGCAAAGGCTTCAGTTTATTCTTACTGATGATAAGGGGGAAAGGGGGCATTAGAGGGAAATTAATCACGTCAGATCTAACATGCTGTAAACTTTCCATTGGTTTCTACCAGGTGAAATACCAAGTGGCGGACAAAAGCTTTTTCCAGCTCAGAGGATGATGAACCCCTTAAGTGGAAGCGTTCAACACTGCCCATCTATTATGGATGTGTCTGGACATCAACCAGCTTAATTCTATAATTCATGACCTGAGAGGACACTCATCCTTTGCCAGTGTTTCTCACACACATTGACAATAAGTGCTTATCGCAGGTGCACTTGAGCTCATACACAGAGTATGCGGTATGCCCACAACACACACACACATACACAGGAATTCAGACACACACATACACTCAAACACAGACAGGTCGTTGTCTGAGCTAGTTGTGTGCGGAGAAACATGCAGGGTTACAGGTTAGACTAGTGAAACAGATCTTATCTTCACCAGTAAATGATCTCATGTGCCCAAAAATATCTCTCTGCCAGATGGATTGAGTATATCTGCCCACAATAATATGCTAACATTTTATTGTCCCATTGACAGCTCTATCACAAAGTAAACCACTCCCAGAAACACGAGGAAGAAAAACAAAAAATATCATGACTAAACACAAGAAACGCAGGATAGATTAAAGGGCTGAAGCACTTATTGTATGTTAAGTACAAACGCAGATAAGTTATCAAGCTGAGAAAGATAAATAACTGTCATCTGTTTCAAGCCATTTGATTCAAATGGACACACTGAGAGACAAACAGATGCACATATAACAGTATAGTGATGAGGTACGTACTGTATGTACAGTATAACATCACATCGGCTACAGTCAGCCAAGTAAAACACTCACAGCACACTTACTGTTATTTACCAGCATGACAGGTCTAAACACACAGACATATTCCCTTTCTCACACACACCCGCATGCTGCAGCACTGCAGAGGGGGAGAGAAACAGGCTTACCTTCTACAGGGGGGAAAAGAATGGAGGAGGAAGGAAAAGAAAGAACAGAAAAAAGAAAAACCAGGAGTTATAATACCGAGCAAAAAGAAAAGTGGAGACAGAAAGTAAAGAGAGTGAATTCTGGAGATGCTCTGTGCAGCACAGAGGGGCATGTGGGTAACACCTCAACTAGTTTGGGACGGAGTGTGTGGCTGTGTGTGTGAGCGGGCAGGCTGACATGCTTCCTGAGAGCAAGTTTGGTTAAAATGAAGGGAAGAAAGTGAGCGTGTGACTTAAGTAAGGGGGTGATTTTGCTAATTTGTGGGTTTAGGGTAAAGATAAAATGATTGTTGAGTGAGTGTGTGAATGTGTCAAGTGCACAGCTGAGTGTTCCCATGAGGCGTAGGGTTGTACCTTGTTAGCCCAGGCATCTTCGTCCCATGTGGTGAGCTGTAAGACTCTTATGATCTCGCTGATTTCAGCACTCATCTTTTCAAAGGTGAACCTTCTGTTCCTCTCCGCCTCCTCCACACCTGCACCTCGACTGCTCTTGGTTGCAACAAAAATCTTTATAGCTGAGGACAGACAGACAGGACGGCTTATGATCGCACTCATACAGAAGCATGGGCTCATCACAGAGTGGATACTGTAAACTGTCCACTAAGGTGAGGAATGGGTCGTGGTTGATGTTTCAGTCTAAATAAAATCGGCTGCAATCTGCTTCTTAAGCAAGAATGTAGTTTGTGAGTGCTGTAACAGTGAATCTTTGCTTGTGCAGCATACAAGAGATGGCAGCCAGTGGGTGGTGTGTGTATGTACTGTATGTGTGTGTGTGTGTGCGTGTGTAGTCAGTCTGCCATCCCTAGCAACTAATGACTGTAATTATCAGCGTTGCTATAACAACTGTTGGAGGCTCATTGACCTGCTCTCCTCTGCCGCTGTGCCACTGTCGTTTGCCCACACACGCCCACACTCACACTCACACACACACACACACACATACGTATACACACACATGTGCACACACCTGATATAAGAACAGGCAGCAGTTCTTTGACAGTGTTCATGGAGCTAACTAGCATCTGTCTGTGTTCTTGGTGCGTCAGCTCCTGCTGTCTCTCCTCAATCATCTTTGACATTTTGGTCATCCCTGAGGAAAGACAGAAATGGGGAGAATTCAGTGGACTGCAAAAGTTAGAGGTTAGAAAAATCGACCAATCAGCAGGGGAACTCAGGAAATGGAATTGACCTTGGCTGTGGCCTTGGCAACATAACATGCTTGAAAGATCTGAGTCCAAGGACATCCTCTACTGTACTCATCAACTGAGCAGTGATAACACAGCCAAGCAGATCATTACTTTATCATGACTGGTCTAATACAACGACAGCATCAGTCAGGTGTGAAACTGCCTTAGCATTTCCTCCAGCCCATTATTCTACACTGACAACACAATTGACCTTTTGCTTTGAAGATAAAGAGTCTTCTTATGGTCCCACAATGCTCTTGTGCCAATGAAAAGGTTCTGATCCAGTTTCTTAGTGTCATATCAGGGGTCAGTGGTTAAATATATATTTTTTTTATTGGACATCTGACCAGAGAATAGCCTAAAAAACATGTTGATTGCATGGTTTCCTCTCTCGTGGTAACCCATACAAAGATTTGAAACATGTCACAGTTTCTCCCAGGACTTCATTTAGGAACTGTGGTTGTTACTAATGTTTAAAAAAAACTTATCCCAAGTTTATGTTGTGCTTCATCAGAATACAGACATTTTTCACTGCCAAATTAATAGACCACAATTTTGATACACAGGCTGACAGCTAAATATGGGTTTTACATGTATTTTGGGATGTACATGGTTTGCTTGCAGACCTGTATCTAAAGTTCTAATGGATTTTCTACACCTTTACGTTTTGTGTTTCTCCCTTTTTCTAACTATCTTTGAGAACAATACAGCATCCTCGTCATTGAGGAATGGCTGTGAGCGGTACAGCCTGGTTCAGTATTACAGAAGACCATAAAAAGCCCCAGCTAACCTGGTCCCAGGTTCTTGGTGTAAGTGATCAGGTCCTCCATGGTCTCCACCACTTCAGCTACTGCCAGATACTCTAGGATGCCTTTACACACACGGATAATCTTACGCACCTACGAGACAACACAGACATGATCACACACAGAAAATAATGTATATAGGTAAAAAACATAAAACAAGGGTGATTATGGTTACAGGCAAATTTCTGTTGCAGCTTATAACCAAATCCAATGCGTGCGTGAGCTTCTTTTAGATAGGCCTTGAAGTTACCCCAGGGTTTGGTGTCTTTGTGTGTGTGTGTGTGTGTGTGTGTGTGCAGTCTTGTGATGTGTGTCTTGTGACTGAGAGAAGTAAGGCCTTCAAAAATGAGGCTAGTGATGAGACATCGTGTGCACATCACGGGCTCAATGTGATTCCACTTATGGTGTTGCCATTATACATCCAATATACCCACCTCCCACACAAGCACATACATAAACACACACACAGCAACACAGCCACACACACACACACGTGCACAAGCTCAAATACACTCATGGGTCCACACACACACATCAAGAGTTATGACGGGGGGGAAGTCATTTGATCTAAGTGATTAGATCTGGCTACATTTGAGACTCCATTACAGGCTTGCTGGAAGCTCTAGGCTGAGTTCCTGCTCCTCCTCTGTCTGTATGTCTATATAAAGCAGTGGAAGACACACTTTATCTCTCCTGAACAACACACAGAACAGACAGAGACAAGGTGGTACCAAAAAAACTTGAAAAATATCACACCTTTGGAGTAAGAGAGGTTCACAGTTTGGAATAAAATGTCTTATTTAGCAGATTCATCTCCCTCCTTAAATGTATTTAAAAGAAAAATGAAAGAGGTTTTGATTTCAGACAGCTGCTAATGTGATCACTTACCTAATATCCTGGAGATTTATATGATTTGTTAATATTTGTAAAATGAACTGTCAATGTTTGTAACTTGAGTGAGTTGAGGTTTTGATATAAGCTCATCTTGGGCTTTTTACCTCAAATGCAAAATGTACATTTGTTTCCATTTCTTTCTTTGGTAATTTTCTTAATGTATTTTTGTTTGTTTGTTTTTATAATATGTGCAAATACACTAAAACTAAAAAAACTAAAGACTTATTATTATTTTCAGTGAAGACAAATATGCAAACACAAACAAAAATACAAACACACACATACACACACACACACACACACACACACGCACACCTCGGCCTCATCGAAGGTGAGCAGCAGGTCGGAGGTCCCGGACAGTATCCCTCTGGACCCGTCGATGAGGTAATCTCGTGCAGGAACAGAGTACGGATCTGCCTTCAGCATCTGAGCTGCCTGGACGAGCTTGGAGCAGGAGTTCTCCACCCTGCAAACACACACAGCCGGCTTTCAACAAGCGAGCATGCACAGATACCAGCAAGAGGAATTCATCACCTTGTAAATGGAATAGATCAGATCTCACATCGACCACAAAGGAAAGCAAACATCTGCCACTCAGTCAAAGAAGCCCCCCCCCTCCCTGGTAACAAGAGATGGTTAGGCTTACAAGGTCTCAGGCAAAGACACAGAGGGAAACAGATGTTCTGCACCCCAAGAAAAGTGAGACACATTTGAACGGATTTTCACTGTTCTGCAAATGCACAGCGAACTCAAAGGTGTGGGTTTTCTCCATTTTCTCTGGAGAGAAAGCTGAGATTATCTTGTAACTAAATCTGGCATTTAGAGCTTGTTGTGGTTTAACTTACGCAACATTTAATTCTTTAGTGATTTTGCACTAATTCCCGACTAACAAAGTGGGATCGGTGAAAGTTGTGGGGTTTGCCTTGTTTGCTTTAATGGCCTATTGCTTAGAGATCAATGAGTAGCTTAGCCTGGAGAAGGTGATGCATTTTAAGAGTGCTTGAATAAAGCCGAGTCCCTCCCCTTTCTGACCTGCATTGGTCAGGGTATCAATGGCTGCTGGTTCATCTATATTTAGGTGGGTTCACATTCCCACATGCCCCCTCCTAAGCCCTGTGTGTGAGATTTATGGTGTGGTGCCCCGTGTGTGTGTGTGTGTGAGAGAGAGAGAGTGAGAGAGAGAGAGAGAGAGAGTAGTGTGTGGATCTAAACCCCTCTTGCCATTGCTGTAAAGAAGGAGGGAGAAAGTGAAAAGCAATGGGATGACAGAAATAAACAAGGAGAGATTGAATGTTAAGCAGATAATATCTAATGCACTGTGAATGCTTGGCCTGATGTGACCTCAAGACACTGCGTACACACACACACCTACACACACACACACACACACACACACAGCCTGATGTCTGAGCACCAGGACTGCTGAGTAACAGTTCCCAGTCAGCACCAGAGTCCATGTCAGCTCTTTGGGTGCAAGCTGGAAAACAACAAGCAGCCTGTGAGCGGTCTGGAAGCCGGACAGGCAGCCAGGCTCGGTCTCCAGCTGAACAGAGCAGAGCGGATCAGAGCGGAGCAGGGCCCGGGGAGATAAGGGCCTCAGAAGTGCCTCTTTGTTGCAGCTGGGAACGCAGCCACACTTCCTAACATTAAGTTGCATTAACATCACGGAATCCTCACATCACAGAATCCTCTGTCTGCCGAGATAAAGCGGATTATTTCTGTCATTTTCTGACCGGGCATGAATGAGAGTGACCGAGAAAGACAGACAGAGGGAATGACAGAGGGGAGGCATGCAAAGAAGTAGCACTTCACCTTTAGTATATCCTTTTTTCAGGAGGAGAGACTTACTTAATGAAAGCAGGAGGCATGTCTCTCTTCATCAGCTGGTCCTCTGTGGTTTGAACAGTCTCCTTCCCCACCTGAAACACACATGAGGGGCTGTAATACAGTCGAGCCGTTTATTTTAATATCATTATCCGCAGCAACAGAGGAGATACTATCACTGACAATCCCAATGAGCACTGTTAACGGTCTGACAAGTGGACGGGTATGTATCAGTTCACACCTATTTCAACCACCGGTGCATGTCATGTCTTTCAAGCTTAAGAGAGGAAACGGCTTGATGTGAGCCGGGCCCTGGCTGACTCTGCCGTCTGCTGGTCTACATCAGTTCCAGGTCGGGACAAAGAACCTCTATGTATCCAGAACCTGCTCCTCTTCCTCTGCCCAACTGGGACGGGGAGCTTGCCAAGCGCCCATATGGGGCCGTCAACTGGAGGGCTGATTAAGTGCCGCTTTCTAACATCTATTCATCACCTCTAGAGTCCGCACATGTCCTGTCCTGCACTCACATTCAAACCTGAGACTGAGGGAAAGACTAGTTAACAAGAAGAGAAACCCACAGAAACCCAATTTGATTGTGAATATTGATTTCTGTTAGAGTTTCTTTCTTTTGCATCTTTTTTTTCTCCATCCATGTCACACTCTGTTACAACTACTCCCCTCCCTTTGTGAATGTGGCTGTAGTTTATGCTGCGTTTACGTGATGTGGGAATATTCCAGATTCAAGCCTGTTTTGAAGGTGTCAAACGCCATGATGTAAGTTTTCTGTAGACTTTGTTTGCTCATAATTATTTTCACATTTAATGCACTTGGTGAGTGACATGAGTTCATGTTTTACAGCAAACCAAACATTTCAATGTCAGCCACAAAACAAAAATAAGTTTCTGTCCTTTTATTCTATCATGACAATCTGTCAGAAACCTTTTTTTTGGTGGGGAATTTTCATATTTTTAGCAGTGGATCAAATCTTCCAATTGCTGAAAGAATGTAAAATATGGGGACATTAAGAAGTTCATTTATACTGTCAAACTCCAGAGAAATGTCAAACAAAGGCACGTTGTGTCAGTAAAAATGTGCGACCGATCAGAAATTTCAGTTAGTTGGATGATGTTGATTACCACCCAGTCCCACCCAGTGTCAAAATAAGGACATAACAAGTAAATTGCAAACTTTCCTGTATTGAATCACTATCTACATGTTGAGATTCATATTGAATCAGTCTAAGAAAGAGAGATTCACCTCCCTTATGTTTAGCATTAATGTTGTGAGGAGAATGCTGAGCTTGACATTTGGGGTTTTGACTCGTCAGTCAACACACACTGATTGTCATTTAGCTGTCATTCAAGTCTAAGACAGTGACTCCCACACACTGTGCTCTTGCATATAAATTAATTTCCTTATTAATTAACGTTTCGGTATTACACCCTTCATCAGAATAGCTGTCATTCAGGTGTCATTTAGTTTCTGTATTCCTATTCCGTTGTGTTTTTCTCCGTTGTCTTGATTTTTGGTTTTCTCTCCTCTGAGGTGAGATATTTTTATAAGCCTCTGGGGTTTTATTAGCTGCACAGAATGAAACTCGCTGCATCTTATTTGATGTCCAAGCTCAGACTTGCTGGTGTCTAGGTCTCGACTGATGCAAATATAGAAAGCGGTAGGAAACCTGCACACTGTCAGAAATTGAGGATTAGAGATGGTGTCACTTTATCTCTCCTGCAGAATCTGTCGTTTTTCCACTGTTTTATCATTTAAACTGTTAATAAATAAAACAAACACACACACACAAAAACACACGCAGATGCACAGCAGGGTGACATTGCTCACTTCTTTGGCAGATGTTCATATCACCATAGTGATGCAGCTGGTTATCTGAAAAACCACATGGCCCTGAAACACAGACGCTCACACACACACACAACCCACCCTACACACACACACATGCACACGTCCGCCCACACACACACACACACACACACACACACACACACACTCAAGATGCAATTACAGTGAGATGATGACATCAGTCTCTCTCTGCTGTGTCGGTGGAAGCCAGTTAATAGAGTTTCCGGCTCCAGAGACCCAGGAGGCAGCCATCATGCAGAGCATCCGAACATCACAGCTTCACCCAGAGAACATTAGGATGCTGCCACTCTCCTCTTCATAATTCAGTATTTCAGCACTGCCTGACAACTTGGCAATTAAAGCCATTTAAGCTGCTGTAGAGTTTTCCTGTTTGTGTCACAGACTCCGGCTGATAGGAGCAAAAATATAGTGAGAGAGAGAATTTCAGTAGCTCACTCTTTATTTTGGTGCTATATACGTCAATTATGCATTTCATTATCGGAGACTTTTCAGTGAGATGCATCGCCTAGATTTCTGTTTTTCTTAGTGCCTCCATCTTTGTGTAACTTAAGCTACGCAACAAAAAATAACACTCACTTTAAAGGGCCGAGTCAAGCTCAATTTTTAAACATGAACTTGAGTTTGACCAAGTTCCCAGAGCTAGAATCCAGGCTCCAATCTGTGATTCTATGTCAATGTACAACACAGAAAACCTCCATTTTATACCCAAATAAGCTGTATTTCATATTCACGCCACTGCTTCTAAACTACCAAATATGCTTTTATCTTAAGAAAATCCTTCTGGGTCTTGTCATAGTCACCTTTCCCATCTTTTCAAGTTCATTTGCTATGAAGCTCTAAATCAGTATGATATGACCAGTAGCCCTATGTGTCTCACAGTGGGATACGGTAATGAATGTTCGCTAATACTGTGAAAATGTCTTAAGGCAGAGGAATAAAACATTTGAAGGTTTAAATGTGTCTTGGTGATTTTCCTTCTTCTTCTTCTTCTTCTTAAAAATGCAGTGAGATTCTCGGCTGCATGAGGAAAGGAATGCAGCGGTACGAGTAGAGCAAAGACTGATGACGCCCTCTGATCGTCACCCGGTCATGTCAGGTGACGGATCAAAGAGGGAAGCAGGCCGTCGGAGCGTTTCCCGTAAGCAGCAACAGGTCACATCGATTATTCGATACATAATTAATGCACAGTTAAGTGGTTCTCGGGACAAGCCAGGTTCTTAGTTCAGGCGGCGTGCGAGAGATGTGTGTGTGTGGGTGTGTGTGTGTTTGATTGGCCCGAAAGGTGCGAGTGATCCCGTAGGAGATAATCTGACAGCTGTCAATCAAAGTTAACCCCAACACAGACAGCCTGGCCTCAATTCAGCACCAGGAGCTGCAGTCATCAGCTCTAAATTTGTGGGTATTGCTCTCGTACTCTGTTTTTATCAACTTTTTTTTAGAATTTCATATTACAAAGACCACAAGCCAACACTGCATCAATCCCAGAATAACTGCAATACAATAAAAAGTGACACTGCTGTCACTCTCCTTCTGTTTATTTCACTTCTTCTATGCCTGAGAGAGTTTGGCGCTTAATGATGTCAGCTCTGCTTTGGGATCTAAGGGGCAAAGCCAAAGATAAATTTAAAGACAGACTGAGAAGCAGAAGGAATGCATAGACAGACAGCCGGAAAGCAAGACCGATCCGGAATCTGCAAATAAGTATGAAGAGATGCCTCATATTTACATGGGAGAGCAGACGGAGGACAGTTGGTGTGTGTGTGTGTGTGTGTGTGTAAGGGGGGGTGGAGGTGGGGGGTAGATTGGGTGGCTTGGCAGAGTCTGGTTTGGAGACACAGACGCCAGAGACACTTTCCCTCCCTCGCAGGGTGCCGGTGTCCCACTGCAGTGACTATTCCTCTGCCCCCCCCCCCTCTCTGTTCCTTATTCTGCACCATGCTGTTCGACAGTTTTAGTCAAGAGCTTCACTCAACCCTTCTCCTGTCGTCTCCTCGCATCCCTCCCTTCCTCTCTTCCTCTCTCTCTCCTCCTCTATTCTGTCAGTGTGTGGTTACTTCACCGAACGGTAAATCTATTTATTCCTTCCCGCCCCCTCCCCCTGGCATACTCAGGCTCCGTGTTGACGACTTGAGGAACATCAGACTTCAGACGCAGCACTGAAGCACCGGTGTCATCAGCACAACTTAAGCACGCTGACACATACAACCAAATACACCCACAGCCTCGCTCAAATCTTTATAATTGAGTCAATCCGCGCGCGACTTCTGACGGATTGAGACCGACACCATCTCTGTGTGTGTGTGTTTCAGTGTCTCAGTGACCTAGTTTTGCAGCACACCCCTCTGCCAGCCCACCCTGGACGGGGTTGACAGTGTAACCGTATCAGTGTGCAGTGGGACTCTTGTGGCGATGGTGGAGCGGTGCTGCAGACCATGACAGCAAGTCAGCAGCTGAGAACTCTATACACTGTGTTATATCTCACCCGCCAAAGTAATAATATACACACCCATAAAAACACTCAAACTGCGCAAGTGTAGAAATGAATCAGCTTTCTAAAATAAAGCATATGCGCTCAGTGCATTTATTGAGCATTAGGTGTCCTTTAAGTCCAATTAAGTCGCTCTACCCAGCAACCCGCTGCTGCCGATTTTACAAGCCCTGTCCTCAAGCACCTTTTGTCCTCTCTTTCAACACCTTCTTTTCACCCACTTCACTCCGTTCTTCATCGCTCTCCTCCATCAGTGAGCTACACACTCATTATCGCTCCCTCTTCTTCAACTTCAGATTTAGCTCAAGTTGTTATCCAGAGTGTTTTACAGTAAGTGCCTAAGTAGAATAAGCTTCAATTTCTGTATCACCAAAAATTACAAGCAACCAAAAATCAGGAGTGAAAAGCTCGTAAATGCCCTTTACAATATTCCTGTGACCACAGAATGATCATGTAAGAAATGTAAGAAATCGAATAAGAGCTACGGTGAGATAAAAGGGATTTTTTCACATCCTCCTTTATCTCTCCACCTTCCACGGTGTTAACGTTCAAATTCAACATTCCCGTCAACATTTCCTCTGTCCGACACCTTCCAGTGTCACAGCGACCTCGGCTCTTATCTCTCCCCGCAGCCACGCATCCCCGCCGTCTGAGACCCAGCCACACGCCTGAGGCTGCCATTAGCCTCCTTCTGCTCTCCGTCTGGATGGATCAACTGAATGGATCAAGTAGGACAAGCAGAAAAAGGACAATAACAGAGAGAGAGAGAGAGCACGTGCCTTATAGAGAGGTGTAGCCAGTAGCAATGGGACATCAAGGACATTGACTCTGTGTAGCAGGACGGTATCACAGAAAATGGCATTTTTCTTTAAGGCAAACCACCATATTTGACTTTAAACTGAATATCCCTTTTCATTCTAAGTCAATGAGATGTTTATCAAAATGACCCTTTAGGGTCGAAACGTCGATTAAATATCTGATGGCATCGGCATGAGTGTGCGGTTATCTTCCTTCTTTGGTATCAAAATGATCCTCCATGTCCTTGCACACTGAGTCAGCCATTTTGAATAGTACACAAAACTTTGATAAGCTAAAGATATTAACATTCATGACTAAGAACTGTGATTTTGTCTACAGTTAGTATTCCAAGGTGATGCACTGTAGTGACACTACAAATTAGTGATTCAACAATACCAATACTGGTATCAGACAGTGGACCAGTATCGTGATAAAATAGGGCATCAGTATCACAGCTTTTCACAGATATTGATATCCAAAAATAGAACCGCTTGTAAGAAATTGAAGTTAAGTGCCTTGATTTTCTACCTTTTTCACACACAGAATGGCAGATCGCTCTAATGGAGGAAAATGGACCATATTCCAATCCTTTTTGTCTTATGACCCCAAACTCATGATCTACACTGAATGTACAAAACAGTAATACCACCTTCCTAATATTGAATTGCATCCCGTTTGCACAATCCAAATCTCAATTGTTTCAAGGCTTCAAAAAAAACTTCTCCCTGTCTCTTCCCCTTCATCTACATCTGCTTGATTTAATAGGTGAAATCAATAAGGGATCCAAGCTTTCTCCTGGGGCTTGTAATATTTTGTACACTCAGTGTAATACTACATATTTCAGGTAAAGTAATAGTTTGGACTGGTCCTTGGTTTTGACCATCACTCTCATCCTTTTCAAAGCTATCAGTGAAACAGAGGTCAGTGCATCCCAACATCACATGCTAGTGACATTTTTCACCTTAATTTAAACAGGTAGTCTGAATGAGATCGAGAATCTTTTTTTTTTTTCAAGGGAGACTTAGCCAAGAGAGCAGCATCAAGACAAACATCAGTTGAAGACAAACAACAATGCGCAAATGTGAAATCCAATCAAACTCAAATAAAAATGAGAAGAGTAATATATAAATAATATATTAGCTGTAGAAGCGTTCAACAAGGCAGCAGTCCATTAGCAAACCAGCAGGCTCATGGGCCAAACCTGTTTCAATCTTGACCAAACAAAGCACAGACCGCTCCTGACTGAGATCGCCACAAGAGCCCTCGTTAACACTTTAATGTAATGAAGAGTGGTGCACCAATACACTAAATCACAAGTGTCAGCAGCCCACATTTTCAAATTCTTTTTGACATAAATTAACTATACACTAACCTTAAATACAGCAGACGTACATATCTATTTTTAAGTCACAACATTCAGGTACACCTAAAAGGTACAGTGGTCCTTGTGTGCAAAATGTGAGGGAGAATAAATCATTTTTACTCAGAATGATCAATATCAATTTCAGTACACAGCACTCTACAGTTATTTTAGTAGCCTTAGGTCAGATCCAGTTCAGTTTAATGCAACAGAAATAAACACCTAAAAATCTGGATGGGACCAGGTTCTTTCCTCCACAGCAGGCTCAATGAGTGTGTGAGCTGTCCACTGCAGCTAAGTGTGACTGAAGCCCAGTTGCCCCTGCGTCAATAACAATGACCCTGGATCAGTGATAATGATGTGGTCTGTATTGATTTTTCCAGTAAGAGGACACAGAGCAGACATCAGTCACTGGCTGTAGCCTCCTCTCTCTGTACCAAATGACCATATAGACACAGGATGATGGAGTAGAGAGAGGAGAGAGGAGGTGAAACGACAGTTAAATGAGGGTTAAAGATGTACAGTATGTTGGAAAGACAAGAGAATAGGGCAGAGAGTAAGAATAGGCAGGAGTTAATTAAGCAATTGGAAGGGGAGAGATGGGAGCTAATGACAATACCAGCTGATCCATATATTCTCTATGGAGGTTATTACACCGTGGGAATGGACTGTAGCCTATATTCACTATAGAGACTGCATATTCAGCAAAAATCCACCTGGGCTAATTCTACCTGTATTATGAAGGAGAGGTGAGAACAGAAATAAACACCTACACATCTCCCTCTGGCACAAGTGACATTTCCCTCTTCTGCTACCCACACACAGTGACGTGTGTGTATGAGTGAGTGAGTGAGTGAGTGAGTGAGTGAGAGAGAGAGAGAGAGAGAGAGAGAGAGAGAGGGACACACACACACACACACTGTTAATTCAATCAACACTCGTTTATTCCGCCCCACAAACTTCATTCAGTTCGGCGGCCTTCTGATTATCAATCAGGGCAAAGTTTGACACGTTGTTCTCGTTGTGTGTGCACACAGGCGCGCGCCAGGCCCGGAGGGACGGAGCGCACAAAGCGCCTGGCTTCTGCAGGAGATGTGAAACACGCATGGGCGTCAATTGGACATGGCAAGGTAGTTTTTATCATTATAATGGAGAGCAGAGATCAAGCCTGAACTGGCAGAAATCATCTATATTGGGGAAAATTCAGCACCAATGCTGCATCTAAACTGTGTTCGTCTGTGCAACATAGTTTGATGATCTATGTCTACTAATTTACCACACTGTCTAAATAATAATATATTGCCAGTCAGCGGTCATTGCTCTATACTTTGTCTCCAGAAATGTAGTCTATTTAAGCGGGTTTGGAAGTTTTGATGGCCAATGACATCAGATGCAGGGACTTTGCCATACCTTGGGGTTCAGTGAATTGACGCCCTGGTTCTGGTTCTGGTTCAAACACGGGACTCACCCGTACGAGGTTGCTGACTGCCGCCTGCACAGCCGCCACCGGCACCGTCAGATCCGGGATGGCTTTACCGTCCACCTCCCCCTCCTCGTGCATGATGACCAGGTGGGAGATCTGCTGAGCCACCGGCTCCAGGATACTCTCGATGGTCTTGGTGTGAAACACCGGCATCGTGAACGACTTCTACCGCAGCCCCGACACAAGAAAGGCGGCTGGTCGCTCCAGCACAGAAGATCCCCTCCTTTCCTTTCCCTTCCCTTTCTCCGCCGACACAGACAAAAAGGACAAATCCCGAGTTATCAGCCCAGCTTCTGGGACGAAGCCTTCATGCGTCTCCCCCCGGTGTGGACGGGCTCTGCCGGTGACCACGGTAAGGCTGGACTCTGGCGGTCGGTGTCCTCCGGTGGGAGCGACCGAAATCGTGACAGAAGGAATCACCGCCCTCCGCCCAATCACAGCTCAGGAATACAGCTGCCAAGCGGACTGGTGCACACTGACGCTTTCCCTGCACACGCACGCACGCACGCACGCACGCACGCACACACACACACACACACACACACACACACACAAACACACACACGCACACACTGCATGTAAGAGCTCTTCCCAAATTACGTCATGCATGCCAGTGGCCCCAAAAAGGAAAGTGTTGGGGTCACTTAATGGGAAGAGATTGAGATTCCAAGATATAGAAGAAGCCATGAGGTTTTGGAGAGGGGGGGTTAAGCTGCAGAACCTACAGCAGGGAGAGGTAGTAAACATAGTTGCCACTGTGAGGAAAAAAAAGGCTCAACTTGAAACAGTATACGTCTATGAAACAGTAGAGGATAATGGAGATGAGATCAGGAGCTGCAGTCTTCCTATATGCTGAGGGAAATGGTGGTGGTGTGTATTATAAAGCTTTGAACCTGCGTCTTGTCATATGATCTCTGTTCATTAAAAGGTGGGTCAGGAGTTCATGTCTCCAGGCCTCAATGTCCGGGTCTAAATTAAGACCAAGGATTCAGCTTGCTGCTCGCTGCAGCTGAAAGGAAAGGAAGGCTTGGGAAACACTCCAGCAGACAGAGGCGCACGGCTCCAGGACCGCGCCCACGGCCTGCTTCTGCCCCCTGCTTCCTCCGTTTGCTGGAACTGACAGTGAAGAGCTGAAGATCCTGGTTTTACATTCACCTGACAGGCCGCACTTGATATTCTAAAGTGTGTGAAAACAATCTTCTTCTGAACAAATGCGTTAGAGGGAAATTCCATTGTAAACATTGATTGCAAGTTCTCATTTAGCAGGTGTATTGGCAATTTTTGCAGGTGTATTGGCAATGGTCTGGTCCTCTCTCTCTCTCTGTCTCTCTTTCTCCCTCTCTCTCTCTCTCCCCCTCTCTCTCTCTCTCTCTCTCTCTGTGTGTGTGTGTGTGGCTGGCGGAGGGGTTCTCCTTGCTGCTCAGGTCTGAATCTATGTTGGGGAAACCGGAGACCCCAGCAGCAAAATAAAACAGCGGTATTTATATTCCAGAGCCCCAGCGTCTACCAAATGGCCCGGAACTCAGAGACCTCTGTATGTGTGCGTGTCTGTGTGTGTGTGTGTGTGTGTGTGTGTGTGTGTGTGTGTGTGTTAGTCTTAGTGTGGGTGTGGACAAGAGGCTGCTGTCTCAAACCAGAGGGACTGGACTCTCTGGTCTGCCCAGTTCAAAAAGCCACTGTCAAACTGCACAGAGAGGATTGAGCAGCATAAAGACCCAACCAGTGCACCCAGACACCTGTAATAAACAGAAATCATATAATTTTACAATGAGTCTGTAAAACTCCTCTCCTCTCCTCTCCTCTCCTCTCCTCTCCTCTCCTCTCCTCTCCTCTCCTCTCCTCCTCAGGTTTCTACTTGCACTAATATCTAAATGCTGTTACCATGGGATAACACAGAAAACTCCATTAGAAAACTCCATCAGTGTGACCCTTCACTGTCACCCACCCAACTTTCTCTCTCTCTCTCTCTCTCTCTCTCTCTCCCTTTTCTCTCTCTCTCTCTCTTCTCTCTCTCTAACACCAGCGATGGATTGGACACAGTGTTTTACCAGCTTCATCTCAGGAATTGTCCATAAAGAGGAGTAAGACTCAGTGTCAGTGCGTCTGAAACCCCTATATGGATTGAGGCAGAGTAGAGGAGCAATAAAGTAAACTGGCCTCTGTATGAGTAATTGCGGTGAGTAGGATGAACTGTGACAAGAGTCCAGTAGCACCGCTGTGAACTGTCTGTATATCTGGACTTGTCTAAACAGACTTTGATAGAAGCCATAGCAGCGGCTTGTTTAGAGTGGTTTTGAAGTATGCTTTCAATAATGACGTGCTAGCTGGCTGGATTGTATATCGTTGGTTTTTAGCTGGACGGAGTGAGTTTAGGCCATGATTTCTCGGATCTGCGTTCCTGCTAACGTTGTATGTTTTTGTGCTGATTGATTGTTTGCTGTGATTGGAGCTCTGGTGCAATAACGCTGCTTTGACATGTTTCTTTTTTTAAGAGGGGCGTGGGAGTTGGGAGAGGTATGGGGTATTAGACAAAGAGGTGTGAGTCAGTCGCTGGACACATGAAAACATAAACACCCGCTGCTGCACACCGAGCCTCTGCTTGGAAATACAAGCCCTCTGACAAGATGTGACACTGGGCCTTCCCCGCTCTCTCCAGCTCACTGCAGCAGAACCATGTTTAGTAGAAGAGGCCGTCCCTTGCCAAAATGCATACTTCCATTTGTACACTGCAAAAATACAGCTCTTAAAAAGACATTTAATCCATTATTGAGTCTTAAACTCAAGTTTCCTGCCTGTGGGTTAAGATAATTAGAGTAATTTCAATTGTTTCCAATGCAGATCAGCTTGCTTCAAAATAATCTTGAATCAAGTGTCATTTTCTCATGAAGTGATCTAACTTATTAGCCACTGAGATATTGTTTCTAGAAAATTACTGAAGCAAGTGAAACTGCATTGGAAACAAGTGGAATTATCTCATGGTAGTGGCGGAATTATTCACTTATTAAAAAATAAGAGACTGAATATGAGACTGCATTAGTGTTAAGATGGACAGGTGCATGCATTGACCAAAGACTGTCACTGCACATGTGCTCTGGTATTCCGTAGCAGTTTCCTCTATATTCAGTCAGGAGTGAGGGGCACCACAGCAAGAAAACTGCCACCACTGCAGGATAAGATGTGAGATTTAAGAAATTATGGTCATCCAACCCCACAAACAAACAAACAAACAAACAAACACACACACACACACACACACACACACACATACACACACACACACACACACACACACGCACACAAACATTTAGCCAATGGGTATAACTGATGTTTTTATCACAAAGTATAGAATTTTTATAGTGGTACAGCCTGCACTTTAGCTGATACTGGGACAGAAGCTAAAATGACTCTCAAACACCACTGCTATTAAAAATGAAAGGGGAAACACTGTTCTATAGCTTTCAATTATGTCTCGGTGTGCAAACAGCTGGTGTTTGTACAGCCAAAGCCAATGATCACGTTGAACGGTAATGGGCTATATTAAGAGAAAATGTAGCCTATCCACCGTGAGAAAACAGTAAATCAGCAATGAATCTGACAAACCTATTTGCCTCGCCTAGCCTTCCCCAAACCACATTAAACCTCATCTCTACCGCACTGATGAACAAAGAATGTAGTTTATTGATGACCTGACCTGACCTCACTCTCTGTCTCTGTCTCTTCCCTCAAGCGTCTGAAAAGAAAATGCTGCAGGAGGCGATATTATCATAGGCAGAACTAGGGGAAGACATAATGTGCAGTAGCTTACAGTATCTCGTCTGCTTGTTTTACCCTCTGGGAATGAAATAAACAAAACCAGATCCTTGGACTTTCTCACTGTCTGTCCGTGACAAGACTGTATAGGCTATTATATTTTCCTCCTACCTCATCATCTATACTTCTTTCTGACTGCAGGGCTGCTCTGACTGCTTTTTGGCCTCTGCAGGTGTTATACGAGTGTGAGGGTCAGACAATTAATCAATTCGCTCATAAAATGCAAAAATAGGCTGACAGCCACGTTGGTAGGAAAAGCCAGATTGCCTGCTTATGTGCCTTTTAGACAGAAACAGCCAGAACCAGTAGACCTGTAAACTCAGCTACCATGTCATTAGTTCTAGCTTCAGGTGGACAGGACAGATACAGTCATGCAGTAGTCCAGCTTTTTACAGCTAAATGCCTTGGTGGGAACAAAAGGGGGAATTAAACAACAGTGACAGATTATTGTACATATCTCATCGCACATTCTATAGTCAGTATTTCTAATTTTACTCAGAGATGACATTCAGTGACTATTAGAAAGCTCTGCATCCCCAAAATACACACATGGGCACACTTGTATACACGCTTGATTTTTATTATGCCAAATGAGACAGTGAGAGAATGTGTGGAGTCATACTGTGGAAGGATGGATGGGTGGATGGATCAATAGATAGGTAGATAGATAGATAGATAGATAGATAGATAGATAGATAGACAAGGTGAGTTAACATGTCCGTGTTGATGCCAGGTTTTGCTTAATCATTCTATTCATGTGCTACTTCCTGCTGGTTCACTTTTGGCATGTGGCATTGCAGTGGGGATTCTTGTATTCCTGACAGATAGTTGGTTAGTTCATCAGTCAGTTTGTTTGTTTTTTAGTTACTCAGTTCCTTAGTTACTTGGTGTGTGGGTGTGTCTGTGGCCTCAGTGGGTGGTCTGTGTCTCCCGGTCAGTAACAGGAGAGGGCCCTCCTTAACACCCCGCTGTCACTTAAATATCCCAAACCTCTTATCTCAGGTTGGGAATACAGACATGTAGTCAAAAGTATTGGGATAGTGGCATGAAGTTGATCTTGTTTAGTGTAATTTAATCTAATTTTGATTTCACATAAGAAGATGAACACAAGGCCTAATCAAATGTTAGAATGTCATGTCAAAATCTGTACTTTTACCTCATATTTAAACACATTTTGACGTGAAATTCTATTCTATTCTATTCAATTCTAATAATAATATACATTATTTATATAGCACTTTTTAAAACAAGATAAATAAGTACACTAAGCGAGAACAGAAGACAAGAGATTAAAAATGAAACCAGATGTGAAGTAAATATAAGATAAAATAAAATAAGAATATAAGACAGGGTTACACACTGGGATAATAAAAAAAAGACATAAAAGACTATTCTATTCTATTCTATTCTATTCTATTCTATTTTAGCCTGTGTTAAGGATTTGAACCTACAACCATCTTCAGTTCTAAAGCTACTGGCTCCATCTCTATTTGACTGCTTACGGGAACACTTTCTGTGCCCTGCGGTGTGTTAGAGGCTACTGAGCAGCAGGTAAATGAATTTTACACAACAGCGTCCTCTACTGTTTGACAGAGGGACACTTTCACTGAAGGACGATGACAAACATGTTTTAATGAATACAACCCATGGTACACAAACTCTTAGGGGGAAACCCAGTGTGTCCCGCAGGGTGAGGTTTTACTGTCATTACTAGTTTTCCCATCACTGCAGACACTTCTTTACCAAAGTTTACACTTAACTGATTCCTGCCATACCTGCAGCATGAGTAGAGAGCCACTGATTCGCACTCATTACACACAAAGAATCCAAACCATCATTAATCAGTTAACTATAAATCTCCATTCAGGCTGTTTGGAGTAAATAGACCAAACATCTGTTGTTCCAGCAGGATTTTACTGGCTTTCTTATGTTTTTTTCTGATGTTGGGGGGGGACAAAACTCGACAGCTGCAGATCAGTACAAAAGTTAAGATAAGATAAGATAAGATAGCACTATATTGATCCCCTTGGGGAAATTCAGGAGTAGTCAGATCATATTAGTTTTTCTCTTTTTTTTCACACGCACATTTCAATAAATAGAAATGATTTGTCACCTGTAGACACAGTTATGTCCTCTGACAGCTGCTACATATTTGCTGCTATAGACTTCTAACATAAAGACCACAGGAAAAGAAAAATCAGAAACAGGAATATGGACTACAAGTGTCTGCGTGC
Organism: Centroberyx gerrardi; assembly: GCF_048128805.1. Taxonomy (NCBI): domain Eukaryota; kingdom Metazoa; phylum Chordata; class Actinopteri; order Beryciformes; family Berycidae; genus Centroberyx; species Centroberyx gerrardi. The sequence continues at coordinate 13,804,041 of NC_136011.1, forward strand.
ATGCCAGTATGCGTGCATGAGTGTGTGTGTGTGTGTGTGTGTGTGTGTGTGTGCGAGAGTGAGAGAGAGAGAGAGAGAGAGAGAGAGAGAGAGAGAGAGAGAGACACATAGAAAGAGAATGGGTGTTTTTGGAGGTGGAATTAAAACAAATGAATATGTAATACCAATATTATTATTTATTACAAAGTAATGTTCAACAGTAGGGCCAGCCCTCTACAAGAAGTAAATAAAATAAAAATAAACTGTTTAATAACTTATATTCAAATTTCATGTCCCTTAGCAATCTTAGCACACAAAAATTAAAAAGTAAATCAAAAATATATTCAATATTATATACATTTGACAAACAATAGATGTTTAAAACACCGTACACTTTGGCATGTTACAGTAAATCGGCATTTTGAAATGCAGTTTTACACATTCAAAACACACATTACAAACCACGTCTCAACCAACACACACTCTATGCTAGGCACTGTGCAAAAGTATTTTCATTATAGTTTAATAGCGATGCCTGTCAGCTGCTACTCTGTGCACTTTGAAGCCAGTGGCCACAATCCACTGCACATACTTGCATACATATAGATAATAGCTGCCAAATATGCCTTTAAAAAACATTTTCAGCCTGTCTGACCGCTGATTTCTCCCACAGAATCACTTTGTGGGATACATGACTCCCGCTGTGTAGGCAGGGAGCCCCGTTTTCTCTGAGATCCAGTTGTTGTAGTTGGTGATGCGTGTGTAAACCCCCGGTTTGTTCTCCCAGGCGCAGCCCTCGCCCCAGCTCACCACCCCGAACACGAACATCCGGCCCGAAACCTCACACACCAAGGGGCCGCCGGAGTCACCCTGTGAGGAGAGGACACACCTGTCAACACTCACAGTACAAAGTCAGGCTTGGTGTTTGAAGACCGATATGTGTACCCATATTGAACCTGCTGATAGCCGATATTTTGTGACGATATTCAATATCTTTACATTTTTTTAAAGATTACTTTTTGGCATTTTGCCTTTGTTTGATAGTTCACAGCGATGAGAGACAGGAAAGGGGAGTCACATGCAACAAAGCTGAGTCCCATGCCAAATTTGAACCCAGGATGTTGCGGATTGGTGCCAATTGAGCCACCAGTACACTCCAATATCTTTCAGTTTGACTATTTTCATGCTATTTTCCCCCATATTTTTTTTCTTGGCAGGGCGGAAAAGCCTCTGAAACAGCATTTAGACCATCATTGGGCATTAAAACTCTCCATGGAAACCAAGACTAATGAAATTCTTTAAGGTGGGTTGCAGCTCCTTATGGCAGAGTAACCCACCGCACCTATTCAGTGTTAGGGGGAAACTCTGGGCATTTACAATTTGCAGGAGACGAAATGACTGATATATCGCTCTAACCCATATTCACACATGTACACACACACACATAGTCACACATTCCCTTATCTGCTCACCTGGCAGGCATCAGTGCTCCAGTCGGGGCTCCCGGCACAGAACATGTTCTTGGTGATGCGATTTCCATAGTAAGGTTCGCTTTCACAGACGCTCTGGGACAGCAGTGACACCTTTGCCTCCTTCAGTTGCTGTGAGAACTGCCATGCGTCTGCAGGGGACACAGGATCAGTTGTGAGCATCATGAGAATGGCTGAGACATCAATCATTAGTCTAATGAACGGTTGGGGCTGAATAGAGAGATTGGTTAAAGGTTAGAGGTTCTACCATACGTACTAAATCTCTCCCTGCCAAATCCTGCGATGCTGCATTCGAATCCTGGAGGAAGCATAGTGAGAGGTGGAGGAAGGCAAACGGTCCGCACAGACGCTGTCCGCACCGCACATTCACCATCACTGTTCTTGATCCTCAACAGTGCTGAAATACAGAAACAAACACAGTTATGAGTCCTGCTCCTCTGTGATCTAACCTTATACATGCACATACAGTACCCACGTAACTGTCTCTCTCTCACACACACATATACATACACACTCATGCATGTGCTCACCTATGTCATTGAGGTAGTTGCCGAGGGAATCGTTGTATTCTTGGTGGATGATCAGTTGCTCCACAGTGAACTTCTGCTCCCTGTCAATGTCAGTATCAATGATGGAGCTCTTCCCCAGGTATACAGACAGACGCTGGGTCTCGGTGTGCTCACTGAGCGAAAAGGAAACACACACATATTTAATACACACACAGGACTTCATAAACATGCAAACATACTGTATGCATCAAAACAAAACCTACTCTTAAGAGACCTATTGCCAGTATAGCATCTAAAATGCAGTGGGGGAAATTAAAGTGTCTTGTATTTGCGGTGTGTGTGTGTGTGTGTGTGTGTGTGTGTGTGTGTGTGTGTGTGTGTGAGTGTGTGTGTGTGTGTGTGTGTGTATGTGTGCATGTATGTGTGTGTAAGGCTTGTGTGTGGGTCTCACCCATCAGGGAAGCAGTGTGCAGCAGTGAGGACCCAACAAGGTGCGATGAGAGAGCCTCCACACCGGTAACCGGGACGCTGATGGAGGATGGCCGCCACCCATGGCTGGGACTCTATGGGTGTGGTAGAGCCACCCACTATCTTATTCTGTCTCAGCTGTGGCCTCTCACCACATGTCAGCTCTACAGGGACACACAGGTCAAGTCAATGAGAGCTGATCAAGGCCAGTCATTATTAAGAAGATGATGCATCTGAAATATAATTAAGAACAAAGAACCTACCTGTATCCACTACTGTTGTAACAGGAGGTTTTACTGTTGAAATGGGGCCTGTAATGAAGCAAAAACAGATGGAGTTAATCCAACAGTGCAGAAGAAGAGTAACACTGAAATGTTTAAATATCAAATCAGGCATATGTCAATCATTTTTAAATCACCAGTGTCAGTCTTACATTTAGGAATGTCACACAGCTCTCTTAAAAACCTATTCCCTCTCCGGACACGGCACCATGGCATCAAGCTCTGGTCAGGATTCCTGGCAATCAAATTCAATCAATTAACATTCACAACACACATGACACCTTTCACCAATTGTTACAAGGTGCCAGGTAGGTGGCTGTGGGCGTGTAGCTGTGACAGTATACCTGCAGTAATTGTGAGGGCCCAGTCCCACTGCGGCCGCTTGTCCTCCCATGTATTCGGACCTGCGCCAGTAGAGACACCGGCGGCCGCGTGCCGACACAGAGACAGACCCCCTGTAGCTGCTGCCGTCCCCAGACAGACACGTCTCTGATGACCGCACTGCAAAGACAAACATACTTACATACAGAATGTGTGTGCAATATGGAGTAAATCAGTTACGGCATGATTAGACGGTCGCCTTACTTCTATGAGTGTCCTTGAATTTTCTCCTGGAGCTCCTTGTAAAAACCTGAGAGGAACGCAGACACACTTGGTCAGACAGATTTGTCAACAGTACAGTCTCTAACCCAATGGGATGTGAAGTAAGAATCCGGCTATTGAAATCCAAAGTTGTTTCCTCTGATTGTTGCTTACCGTGTGAATACAGATGGCTGCGAGTGCTAGAATGACTAACAGCTTCATCGTCACTTCTGGTTCCTCTTCTCCTTGTAGGGGATTCTTCTGTCCGTCTGTAGATGGACCTAAAAAAAAGGAAATCAATTTACAGAAATGGAAAATAACAATTCTGTATGGCTCAGCGAACACATTGAAAACATCCCCTTCCCTTATATGGAGTTAATCTTCACACAGGCATACTGACACACACACACACACACACACACACATTTACATGCAGGAATAGAAACATGTTGTGTGACTATTGAGAAGCACGTGGTTCCTTTTGTCTGGGTTTAAGTGTGACCATCTCCACGGTGTTACATTTGCATTCATTGTATGCATGCAGTAATTGAAAACAGATAGAGCATGCTCACTCTGTGCGTACTGTACCGTAAACACTCTTCAAACATTATCTGTACAGTGAGTGCAGTATCAACGGAGGCTTGTTGATTGCTGCATAGCATTTGCACATCACTGTATCATATTTGCTCTGTATTATGTACACTTCAAATTATTTACACTTCTAACTGTTATCTCAGTAGGATACAGTATCAGTAGAGTAGTGGCATCAGAAGAAAATGGTTACATGAACTTTATTTCCTCTGGAACCAAATACTTCCGTATCCAATTTACTAAATGTGTTTTTTATCGTCTCATATTTCATTCACATTCACTCATTGTCACTCACAAAACAGATTTAAAATAACATCTTTAAGATCCCTTATATTATGTCACAACTTGAAAGGTTTCATCTGTCAGAGTGCAACACAATCCCACAGTGAAGCTTTGTGAAATCTGCTTACCTGACAGTCCAAACCGAGGTCCTGATGGAGGTGTTATTCTTCCTGTCGAGGTGACTGGTATCTGCTCTTGCAATCCTCTGGAATTTGCCTGTATTGTGGCTCAAGCTGATTAATCCTGTGGGAGGATTTTAGCCTTCTCTGTCACTGATCTCCTTAACTGTGAGTAGTTCTTGCTTTACAGTTGCTGATTGTCTCTGTCTGGTCGTCCTGTGTTGCCTCCCTTATAAAAACACAGGGGCAGTTGGTGGGAGGGGTTTAAGACAAAATGTGTCAGAACATCAGTCATATTGAATAAGTGATCAGCAAATCCTTGACCGACGAATATGTCTTGTGACACATACACCCATACATAACACTCCCACCCACATACAATGCATGCAAGAAATAATCCAAATATGGTAATCCAAAACATGATCCAAAGCTGGAAGGGCTGTTAGAGGTTCATATATTGAATAATTCAACTCAATTCAATTTAATTGTCCCATAAGAGTCTATAGGAGGATCACCGCACACTCGACTACTGTCTTATGCTAAGGTGCTAGAGGTCATAAAACAACAAAGCGGTAGAGCAAAACGTCTGCACGCTTAGATCCATGTAAGTTTCTATATTGAATGAAGCTTTCGGTGGAGTAGACCATCTTCAGGGCATACCCATAAGGGAAATTTGGTTTGCAGACATGGTTTGCAGTAAAAACACACAATAAAGATGCATATTAAAAAACAATATAAATGCAGGTCACCACAACATCTACCATATGGACCAATGTCAGTTTTTAAGACCAAACAGGGAATCATTAGCTTGATATAGTGCAATAAAAAGTCGCCCATGAATGCAAAATATTCCAAGTTCTTATACAGGAATAAAGGATCCATCATTTTATGTGCAAATTAAGTCTAACTGCAGTGGGAATAAATTAATCTCTTTAGTTTAAGCACTCTAAAGCGGCCCAGAAGGCATCGACTTAAACTACTAAAACCAGGACAGTCAACAAAGGCCATGGCCTTCCTTACCAAGTGATAACAGTTAGTTGTCACCTTACAGTCACCTTACTGGATAATTTCATTACATTATTAGTTTGTTTTTACTGTTTAATTGCTTGGATGTATATGATATTTTCCCTCTCTGTCTCTCTCTCCCTCTTTGTCTGCATTGTGTGTTTGAGTGAAGAGAGAAGAATACGTAAGTAAAGGCCATTTTACAAGACAGATACATTTCATCAGACATTTCATCATGAAATAATGCATTCATGCTTTCGTTTAAGTCTGAGTTGAAATATTTCCTGAATTGCAGTCATTCTAGGTACTTTTCTGGGTTAAGTACAATGACGCTTTGAAAACCAACAATGACTAAGCCCAAGGCTTCAGCAACTGGTGTTAATTATGACATGTTACAAACACATAGTCAGCCAGACACTCATAATAACTGCAAAGAAGAAACAATTACATTAAAAAAAGAGGGGGAAAATAAGGCCATTGCATCTGTCTCTTTGAAGAGATATTGTACATCACAAACAACAAAATCTCACTTCCAACTACACTATTTATACACTATATATATATATATATATACGTATAACTACACTATACACTACTGTATACATTTATATATATAGAGAGTGTATATATAGTGTAGTTAGAAGTCACATCTTGTTTGTGATGTACGATATCTCTTATTTTTCCCCTCTTTTTTTAATGTAATTGTTTTTTTCTTCCCAGAAATTCTATGTAGTCTCAATTACATTAAAAAAAACCTCTTTGTCTAATGTAATTGTTTTTTTCTTCCCAGGAAGTATGAGTGTCTGGCTGACAATGTGTTTGTAACATGACATAATTTACACCAGTTGCTGAATCCCTGAGCTTAGTCACTGTTGGTTTTCAAATAAAACGAATATAAAACGTCATTGTCTCAGACACATCGCAATACAGGAAATATTGCAACTCAAACTTAAATGAAAGAACATTATTTCATGATGAAATGTGCAGTATTTTATCTGTGTCTTGTAAAATGGCTTTTACCTGTATTCTTCTCTCTTCACTCAAACACACAATTTGCAGACAAGAGGGAGTGTGTGTGTGTGTGTGTATATATATATGTATACAATATCTATCTATCTATCTATCTATCTATCTACACATACATACATACATACATATTACGAGTTGAAACTTCCTTTGGGGTGAGTCTGCTCAGTCTTGAAACCATGAGTCCTGTGCCTGTTAGCATGGCAGCGCAATCAATCAGGATAATTTAAAAGCACATTCCTGAAAGATGAAAAGATAGTAATGTTACCAGATAAGTGAGTTTAACCAACTTCTTTGACTACATTACACCTGAATCAGATAGAGACACTGGAGCAGATCTCATTCAGGCGAAAATGAATTGCAAATGAATCTTGAAATGTGACTTTGATAACTGTAGATTGAACAGGCTGAACATAATGTAAACACTGAGTATGACAACAGTAAGCATTGTGTCAAAACAATGCTGTGAGTAACATCAAGGGGATTTCTGGCCTGAAATCATAACCATAAATGTGACCTCATCATTAACACCTTGAGAAAGCTGTGTTACTAACACTTCCTCCTGTCTGAAGGGAGAATAACCAGACTTGCTGTGCACGGCCTTGGGAATGGAGAAGTCTTTGCTGAGATAAAAACTTCAGTTTTGTTATTCATGTATGTAGCATGACACAAAATAACAGAAATTTTACAAGTTGAACAAGAACACAACTGTATGAAAAATTACAAAAAAAGATCAAATGAAACCCAGACTATTTGTGGTTTAAGTCAACTGAGAGCTGGAGTGCATTAGACATAAAGTCCCCAGTTTTGATTTTCATTGTTTCGTCTTGACTCAACTCTTCTCCCTCCTGGCTCCCTAATGGTGGAAGGACCACTCCAGTCCAGTCAGGACACCAGTCGCCCCACATCTTCTGCCCTAGGCTGAAAACTCATCTGTACAAGTTGCAGCGTACCTCACACCGCCTTCCCTTCTCCCCCCTGAATCATTATTCCCGCTCTCATATGTTCCTCCTCTACTTGCTCTAACATGAGCAAATCCCTACTAACTCTGTCCTTGCTGGTAATTCTTTCTTTATTGCTTTTTCTAACAGTCTCTTACATGCTGATTTGAGGGTGACAGGAATATTTTCACAGCAGTATAGATCTGACCATCACAGTCTTTACTATTGGCTGCTTTCATGAACTAAAGTTTGTTCTGCTAAGAGCATCGGCTAAACGCTTAAAATGTAAATGTAAAATGTTTTGACCTCACACCTCCCACTCCCTCACACCCTCAAAATATTATTTTCTGTGGTAAGTGTGTTGGAGGAGTGTGATATGATATCTTTGGTTGTTTATCTGGTAACCAGTAAAACTTGCCGCAGTGCAAGTTCTAGGCATCCTATGTGTCAGTACACACACACACACACACACCCACACACACACACACACAAACAAGTACACAAACAGATACACACAAACACACAAATACACATACACACCGATGCACACAAATACACACATTTAAATTGGAAGTATGTGATGTTTTTTTACCATAGTTTCAGTGGCATCATGTGATTCCCCTAAGACATCGACCACACAACACACAGGGTTAAAAACAGCTTCTGCATTTCTATAGGCAGTGGGAGTTTGCACGTAGGAAACGCTGACATCAATAAAGAGAACAATGAGGAAGGAACTGAGAGACAGCCTACCACAGGACGTTATGATTCATATTTTATTTGAGTGTTTGATATAAAAATAGAATTTCCTTCAGACTGTGTGCTATTTTGATATATATTACTATATTAAGTTGTGTGGGCAGCCAAACCTCTGCTTCCGGCAACATATCTCATCTAAACATCAGCATCACCTACAAATGGCACGGCAGCTGCTTCAGGAGCTGAGCTGTTGATAACCAGCACTAGGGCTAATTCTAGTCTCTATTCTACTCTCAATTCTTAGTCTCTAAGTCTCTAATTCAGACGGACCATCAGAGCTTGAGGCCCGGTGCAAAACATCTGTCAGACCCTCCCTCCCCTTTAGAGACTCATTGCCCCTCTTTTCAGACAGAGTTTCTAAAGGGGCAAATTGCTAACACTGATCACCTGAGCAGCTATAAGTTAAAAGGGGAATATAACCAGTGTGGAGGGCATTTATCCTGCAGTATTTCCATTATACTCTATGTAGGCTATTCAAACCTGGCACACATGCCTTACCTCTCTTTATACATTCTGTCGGCAGTGAGAATAAGGCCACATTGCTTTCATCCTCTCCATAAAATCATAAGACACTTGCCTCCTTCTCTTGTCCAGTGTGTGCAGATAAAATGTCAAGCTCCTTTGGATGAAAAAACTGTCAAAATTGTGAGAAATGACAAATTGCACTACACAGCTTAGGCCTGCATATATTTAGCTAGTCTAATTTTGACACCATTACTGTAACTGAATGATTACTTTTGATCTCAATATTGGCCATATGTTTAAAATAGCCACACTGTCAATGCAGACTCCAAAAAGAGTTGATCATTGACTCTTATTGGTAGAACAGTGCAACTTGTGGGTGGAAGTGGAAATTTCGATTACTGAACACCAACGCTAGATACTACAGTCTAGTATAAATATTCATACTGATTGAGTGCTTTCTTATCTTGTATGGAAACATATTTGTTCTTAATTTCTGGAAAAGGGAAATGGAAACTATCTTGCTAAACAATGAAACTATTTATCCAGTGTGCTGTTTGATATTTCAAAGTTGTTTCATGTCCTGTTACATTTCATTTTAAACCTGGAGTGGATTACATAATAATCTTGTTGAGAGGTCAAAAATGCAAGTGTATTGCATTTTCTCCCTTGAAATGGTCTGTACATACCACTGTACAAAATGAGTTTTTAAAAGTAAATTTTCAACATGCCCCACCTGGGACCCCCTTAGCTTCTGTGGGGAAGTGCCATTTTAAAGACTATTTTATTGCATTTCTTCTTTATCAGGCAGTGAAAACAGACAGAAAGGATGAGAAAGAAGGAGGGGATGACTAGCAACATGTTCCAGGCTAGATTTTAACCCAAGATGTTGCATGTATCTGACCTGGTCGGCACCTTAGCCAACTGAGCCTCCAGGACGGTCCAGAAACTGCCCTTTTAGACAATTTCTCCCAGAGTCTGTGCACACCACTGCTACATCAACAGACTGCGTATTGACTTTTCAGTAGGTATGGCTCATGACATGACTGAAGCTTTGCATAGTGCGCCATCTAGTGAACATACTAAGACTTTTTTCCATAGAGGGAGGGCTTGGAAATGTAACTGTTCTATCTGAAGGATGCCTTTGGTAAAAATTGAGAGTATATTGCACTACTGTGGAAACTAAATCGTTACTTACACGTTGACTCAATATTTTATCGGCCAGTTTAGCGTGGGTACAATGGGAAATCCCCCAGTACAGAAATTATTGGTGCAGAAAAGCCGCTACCTTTCATACCATGTGGCCTGGTTAAGATCTATCGACTTTTCTATTGGTTGCCCATCCGAATAGTATACTAGGCAGCTGTGGGCATGCGCATGCGCTGAAGCAACGCCTGTCTGTCAGTAGTTTATACTTTCACTTTGTACAGTAGAGTGGTTTTGCTGGCGCTCTTTGTACCCAGGACATTTCCATCTGTTACGAGAACATAAAGAGAATATAATAAAGCCGCGTTTGGGAAGGTTGGAAGGTTTGTTTCGCCTGTTCGCCTCTTCGTATTGGGAGTGTAAACACAAGCCAAAAAGAAAACGGAGTATAAACAACATGGATATCTCTCTGACAAATACGAGCCGTGTCCTCCAGCGACTCTGACCTCCGTATCCTGTACAGGTGAGTTGACAGAAATCATGTTTCGGGACTGGGATGTTGCTTTTAATAGGCTTGTTGTGCAAGTACTTCACAAGTGCTTCAGTCTGCGTCATGTGCACACTCAAAGGCTCGCCGTTTCGTGGCATAAAGCCAACAAGTCACTAAAATGTCCTGGGGCAAAGGTTCCCAAACTTTGACATGTCAAGGAAGCCCAAATAGATCCACATTAGACTACAGACAGTCATTTGATATAATTTTGTCCGCTATCCACGGGTCTTTAAAAAGTCTGAAAACGCCTTAAATAAATTATCTCAAATTAAGGTCTTATAAAGTATTAAAATGTCTTCAATCCAGAGGTCTTATTTGTTCACCAACAACAGGTTTATTTGTGCTGGATGTCCACCCTTGGATTAATACAGAACAGGGTTAGTAGTATGCAAAACAGTTTTCATATCTCCCTTCACAGTTAATTTCCCCTTGTCCTTTTTCTTATGCTGCCCATGTGTAGTTTCATGACTTTCATTAGCTATGTTCAATCAGAAATAAGTTGGTTTTGCCAGCTTTGTTTTATTTTGGTTTAAAATGGTCTTAAATTCAATTCCAGTAGCATTAGGCTCTTTAAAAAGTCTTAAAATTGGCTTTCTGAAACCTGCAGATACCCTGTTTTTTCTGAGGAACCCCATCTGAGAAGGTTTTTGTTGTTAGATAAAGCTTTATATGCTGTAGTTGGGGAGGTAACGGTAGAGGCAGTCATCCTTACACATTCTCTCCTAGTGCTAACCTCTAGTATATATATATATATATATATACATACACATATATATATATATATAAGTAACCCATTCCTGATCTGCTGTAGGCTTAAGTCACTAACAGGTCACTGCCCAGACGACCAGACGTCATGGAGAGGGCTCCGCTCAGACAGAGCCAGCTGTGTGGCTCATGGGAGATGAAGGAGAGGCTTGGGATAGGGGGCTTTGGGCACGTCTACCTGTACCAACACCTGGTAAGTTCTACCCTCGTCCAGATACTAGGGAGAACATGACCTCAAGACCCTGGACCTGCCTTTGGCTCTGTTTTATTCCTCATCTGTGTTTGGAGCAGGAGATGGGAGAGAAGATCGCTGTGAAACTGTGCCGCCTGGAGCTGAACTCCAAGAACAAAGACCGCTGGAGCAGAGAGATCCAGATCATGAAGAAGTGAGTGTAGACAATCAGCTCGCATTCGCTAAGTTGCCCGCTAACAAGCCCAATTCTGTGATCACTGACGTGAATAACTAGCCACCTTATTCCCTGTCGAATCATCATAGTGTCATTGTCTTTCTTACAGGCTGAGCCATGTGAACGTAGTTGAAGCCAGAGAAGTTCCAGAGGAGATTAGCTCCATCGCTTTAAACGACCTTCCTCTGCTGGCCATGGAGTACTGCTCCAGAGGAGACCTACGCAAGGTACAGGCTGGCTAGCTCACAGCTGTAGGGATGGGTCAATACAGTAGGTTGAATAGGACTCTTAATGACATAAAATAATTTTTCATTGTTTCATACACTACAGCATCACCGTCTTTCTCTATATCTCATTTAGATGTTGAATAAACCAGAAAACTGCTGCGGGCTAAAGGAGAGTGAAGTCCTCTCGCTGCTCAGTGACATCGGTAATGTTTCTCTGTTTGCTTTCACTTGTAGTAAAAGCCACTGTGTAGACACATGTTGATGCATAGTGTAATGTAATGTTGTAATGTAATTATAAATATCTGAACATATACACAGGTTCTGGTATCCAGTATCTCCATGAAAATAAGATTATCCACAGAGACCTGAAGCCAGAGAACATAGTACTACAGGACATCAGTGGGAAGGTGAACTCATTCCCTCTTATCTTACATATATGCAGTTTCTTTCATCTGCTTCTTCCTCCATTATGTTTTTTTTTGCTGCCCCTTCCTCATTCTGCAAATACTTTTTCCTCCAGCTTGTCCATAAAATCATAGATCTGGGTTATGCCAAAGACCTAGACCAGGGCAGTCTCTGTACATCCTTTGTTGGAACTCTGCAGTATCTGGTAAGTGTTGTGGCAATGTTACATTTCTAATAGATATTAAGCCTTCACATTAGATAAGTCCTCCATGTATTAAGCCCTGTTTGTTATATCTGTGTGTACGTGTGGCAGGCTCCGGAGCTTTTTGAGAGCAAACCCTACACTGTAACTGTCGACTACTGGAGTTTTGGGACGATGCTCTTTGAATGCACTTGTGGCTTTCGCCCCTTCCTACACCACATGCAGCCAGTACAGTGGTGAGTCATCATAGCTGCGATATTTTTTCCCCTCTATACTCTGATGTGGGAGAAAGTTGAAGATAGACTTGGGGATATACTGTATGTAGAAATGGTGCACAAACACATAAACACATATATAACACACATTTATGAATGCTGTTTTTGAGGTTTTAACAATCCACAATTATGCAATGTTTGTTATTGTTATTATACTGAAAAATATGCATACCCCAATGAAAATAACTAGTAAACCTATAATACATTTCAGAATGATAGTATACAAGTATCAGTTATCTTATTTATAGCGATACCATAGGATATAAAACATACCTTAAATTATGATTGGCTACTATAAAGTCACTATAGAGTACCACAGACACACTATAAGTCCCTATGGGAAGATTAGGGGAATATTATAGTCATTTTTCATTAGGACATTTATTGAAAATCTGCAAAGTAACTGTGCAGTAACGTCTCTATCTTTGAGTATACAGAATTTTAGTCCCGAAGTTTTATACATCTAGTCCCCAATGTGTGTAAAATCCTATCGTCAATCTTTCTCTGGTTGAGTGTAGAGTTCATCATGCTAAAGACTTTTTTTTGCCTATTCTTGTAGGACAACTAAGGTGAAGAACAAAGGTCCCAAAGACATCATGGCAGTAGAAGACATGAATGGAGAAGTCCGATTCTCGACACATCTTCCATACCCCAACAATCTCAGCAGGTTCACCAAAAAAAAACTAACTTGTCTGTCTATTCCTACACCTACCAACATCAAGCATCCCTCATTCTAACCTGTGTGTGTGTGTGTGTGTGTGTAGGCCGCTGCTGGAGCCAGTGGAGTCCCTTCTGCAGATGCTGTTACTGTGGGACCCTGTGACTCGCGGTGGAGGACTGGACCCCGACGCAAACCAGCCCTGCTGCTACACTGCTCTGCAGAATATTCTCAACATGAAGGTAAATGACCTGATCCTTGGCTCTCCTTCCACTCACATTAACCAGATTTTATTAAGCACTTTTATGGTTTTACGTATCCTACTTGAGGATAGCATGCAAAGTAAACCGCTCGCTCTCCACCTTCCTTTCTCCCAGGTGATTCATGTGCTGGACATGACGTCGGCCCAGCTGCACTCCTTGGTTTTGGGTCCTGAAGAGGGCTTGCACTCTCTGCAGCAGCGTCTGGAAACACACACACACACACACATCCCCCCGCTTAGCCAAGAGCTGCTGTTGGAGACGGGAATCTCCCTCGACCCACGCAGGCCGCCTGCGCACTGCCTCCCAGATGGATTGGTATGTACAGTCACACTCGTGTACACACACACACACAGAAATATCCCACGTCAAACAGGCTCTACCACAAGTGCAAACACAAACACTAGTGGTGGGCGATATGGCCTGAATTTTATGTCCCAATTTTCTTTTTCACAATATTTTTAACATTTTGGACAGTAACAGTATATGTGACAGTGTAGTTGTTTTCCTGGTAACTTGAAACCTGGGGGAATGTTTTTTTTATGCCTCAGCGCCGGCGACAGCCGTGGCCGGAGGCATTATGTTTTTGGGTTGTCCGTCCATACGTACGTACGTCCGTCCCATTCTCGTGAATGCGATATCTCAGGAACGCCTTGAGGGAATTTCTTCAAATTTGGCACAAATGTCCACTTGGACTCAAGGATGAACTGATTAGATTTTGGTGGTCAAAGGTCAAAGGTCAAGGTCACTGTGACCTCACGTCCGTCCCATTCTCATGAACACGATATCTCAGGAACGCCTTGAGAGAATTTCTTCAAATTTGGCACAAATGTCCACTTGGACTCAAGGATGAACTGATTAGAATTTGGTGGTCAAAGGTCAAAGGTCAAGGTCACTGTGACCTCACAAAAGACGTTTTTGGCCATAACTCAAGAATTATGACAAAATTTCACACAAATGTCTAATAGGATAAAATGATGAAGTGATGACATTTTATATCCAAAAGTTCAAAGGTCAACTTCACTGTGACATCATAATGTTTTGCTTACCACTGTAGCTGAGAAAACGATCTTGGGTCATTCTACAAAAATGGTGGAAGTGCGGTCACTTACTTTTGCAGACACCAAAATCCTTTAAGTTGACCTAATAATCACATTAATTATATATGTTCAATAAATAAAGACTGTCCTTGCAATGATAAAACAAAGTTTATTGGCGGAGGCATACATTCGCGAGGCGGTTATTTCTAGTTTTCCTATGGTTTCAACAGTGCAGTTCCACTATTGGATAAACTAAAAAAAAAAAAAAAATTTCAAACTGCGTATGTTTCATCTTCATACCTTTCATCTGGTAAAATAGGTTGTTGGGGTTTCCACCCTCAGCAATGACAGCTGTGACCAACCGCTTGACGTTATGTCTGTAGAATCTAAATACACAAAGATTGTCCCACTCCAGCCTTTCTGACTCATCTGGTAGAAACAGTTTGGGCAAATCTATGCCTCAGCACAGATTTCTACAGGTGTATCGCCCACCACTAACAAACACTGTACTATGCACAGTGATTTACAGAATTTGTTCTCTGCTCCCTGTTGCCTCAGCGAGGATGGGACAGCTCCATAGTCTACCTCTTCGATAAGAGCCTGACCAAATACTCCGGACCGCTGACTGCCAGACCTCTGCCTGACAGTGTCAACTTCATAGGTGAGATATACAACCATTCACTGTGCTGTAAAACCACTTCCTGAAGTTACTCCCCTACTGTCTCTGTCTCTCCCTGATGCTGATCTCTGGATGACTCTCAGGTACCTTGAAAATCCTTGAAAGTTTGTAGATTTGAGAAAAAGTTGAATAAGACCTAAAAGGTTTTTGAAAATGAACGGATGGCTTTGAAAGCACTTGATTTTTTTTATTAATATATAACACTTAAATTCATCAATAGGCCTCGGCTGTGGCCCTCTCCTTCTTAGGATTACATCGTGAGGAAACCCCTATGATAGATATTTGCGTTGATGTAGTATTAAAATTAATGATTTCACCATGATTTCTTGACAAGATCATGAATAAAAAAGGCCTCAGTGATGTCTAATTTTGACCCCAAAACTTGCCAAATTTTGAGTCCTTGAATTTCACCAAACAAGACCTTTAAAGTCACCGAAAAGTCCTTGAATTTGATGTCCAAGTGAGTGAGGGAACCCTGTCTCTGTTGTGTATGTGGCGTCTCAGTCAGGGAGACGAAGACCCAGCTGCCACTGGCTGCACTGAGGAAGGTGTGGGGCGAGGCAGTCAGCTACATCTGTGGACTGAAAGAGGACTACATACGCCTGTACCAGGGACAGAGGGCTGCCATGTAAGCACACACACACACACACACACACACACACACATATATACACACACACCGTTCTAAGATATTCCTCCCATTTTTGTGTGTGTGCAGGCTGAGTCTGCTGCGTTACAACACCAACTTAACGCGGTACAAGAACCTGCTGTTCTCCCAGTCTCAGCAGCTCCGAGCCAAACTGGCTTTCTTCAAGACCAGCATCCAGCATGACCTTGACCAGTACACAGAGCAGAGGCACACAGGCATCTGTGAGTAGATCTTCCTGTGCTGCTGTAATGTATTATCGGAAGTCATTACTGAAGCCTTAACTGTATTATCTCTTATTGTTGTGTATGGCTGTGTAGCTTCAGAAAAAATGCTGAAGACCTGGCAGGAAAATGAAGAGAAGGCGTCTGGGTTTGCACAGGTAGGACACTTTCATTATTAGTTATGCTACACAACCATATATACAAACAATGCATGGTAAGGTAAGTAATTTACTTCACATTGATTCATGTTGTGCTGTACTATGTTTCTGTGTTTTCTGCCGTAGGTTGCAGAGGTGGGGTATCTGGATGAAGAGATTGTGTCTCTACATTCAGAGATTGTGGAGCTGCAGAGAAGTCCATTTGCAAGGAAACAAGGAGACGTTATGGAGCAGCTGTCAGTATCTCTGATGAAGTGTTTGTACCGTAATCATTCCTTTAAAAATGACTTTGAATCACAGATGATATGTCTATGTCTCTGTTTTCAGGGAGGAAAAGGCCATTGAACTCTACAAGCAACTGAAAGCTAAGTGCAAAAGTTAGTATAGAAACACTTAGAATGACTGAGGAATGACTGACGTGTGTGTTCACATGTGTACGTGAAATGATAGTATGTGGATTGTCATTGCAATATGTGTTTGTGCAGGTCCGGACCCTCCACATGGTTACAGTGATAGCTCGGACATGGTGAAGGCCATACTCCAAACAGTTCAGAACCAGGACAGAGTGTTAAAAGACTTGTACACTCATCTAAGGTACTTTACCCACAAGTCCAGTCCACACAGATACAAACACAAGCACAACAGAATTATCGATTCACAATTCTCTGTGTTAGAGACACTGACGTTTTCTGCTTTTCCCCTCTCTCCTTCTGTAGTACGATTCTGGTGTGCAAGCGACGCATCGTCGATTTGTTCCCCAAGTTGGAGAGGGCAGTAGAGAACATAAAAGCTGCAGAGGCAGCAGTGATGCAGATGCAAATGAAGAGACAGAGAGAGTTCTGGTACCTTCTCAAGATTGCCTGTGTGAGTATATAACAAATGGCACTACAAAAATATGCTTAGCCATCAGTGACCTTTTAGGACCTAGACAGTCCACGAGGCACTCGTATAGGAAATGTGTAAGCATGAAGTAGGATCCTGTAGCCAATGTTGTGTTTGGCTTTGTCTTTAGGCCCAGAGCAATTCTCCATCACAGTCACTGCTGCAAAAGCCCACTGATAGGTAAGATCCACACAAGACATTTTCATTTTCTTTATTCCATGGATAACTGGCCAAATGTAGACAATGTGACATCATGTTAAGATGCTTTTAACACAGCTACAATGGAGTTTGACAGCAGAAAACATTTCCAGCTATCTAACACATCAACGGTAAAGGGCTTCTTTCTAGACTCACCATTTTGCACCGACGTTCAACAATTGCACAGGGAGAAATCCATCGTAGAAGAGGAGACACCAATTTCTTGACTGACAGTGGCCTCAATAGACAAGAATGCGATGCAGCCACTGCTTGTGTCTTTGCAGATCTGTCACTGATAGCGTGCGAAATAACGCCTTCTTCAACAGCTTTTTTGTCATTTGAGCCACCAGGCATGACACATCACAGCATTGTTCTCTCTCCTCTCTCACTTTGTCTTGACTAGAAAAGCTTACTACACTATCACTATCGATATTGCTCTCTCCACCTACACACAAACAGCACAGAGAACCTCCTTCTCTTGGGGTTGTAGAAAGTTATTCTGGAAAATGTAGGAAATCACTAACTGAAGTAGAAGTAGGTTGAGGGAAAATGGGAACAACAACAACAAATTCCTGGAATGCACTGAACATCACAGAATGATGATATATAACAGTGTAAGAGTATCTGGGGGTGGATTTTTCCTTTGAATTCTCTGTCTATTGGTCTTTCAGTGAGTCTGTTCATCTATTACTGGAGGAGAATCAGCGATATCTGAGTCAGCTGACTTCTCTGCTGCAAAACACCACCCAGGAGATGGAGCACAGTGTCATGGTATGGCAAATGTGTGTGAGGGAGTGTGTGAATGCAGATCGCTTGGGTAATACTGTACATAAACAAATGGTTGACTGTTGGTATCCTCTCGCCTGTTCACTATTGATGAACTGACTTGCCACAGGGCGACTGGTAGAGAGAAGATGGGAGATGATTGTAAATTTTGGGGAATGAACCCGTTTATTAGTCACCGACACATATGCACTGGCACTTTACAAATGTTTATACATAATGTGTGGTTCATTATGTATTGACTTTTTTCTGTCCTGACACATGCATTGAGTCTGCGCTCCATTACGTAGATTCAGCACTTTGATCTTTCACGAGTGATGGAGAGAATGTTCAGTAGATAGTAGATGGAGGATGGCTTTTACAGAATACAGTATAAATGATTTTGTCATTATAATTACACTGACATGGTGTCTGTTCATTCTTAGGATCAGGACTGGAGCTGGACTCAGTATGGATCAGTGGAAGCCCAACCTCAGAAGCTGTAGAAACTGACCAAAGGACTCGATGTTATGAGCCGGAGATGTGAGCAAGTGCCTCACCAGAGTTACACTAGCTCTTTGTTTCCACATGTTAGCTTACTTAATACTGTACGACAGATCATGCATTTACTCTACTACATAATAAGGTGTGAAACAGCATGATCTCGGAAGCTATTTGTGTTTTTAACTTAAATGTATAGTTTAAAATTGAAAAAGCTATATCTGGCAGTAACCAAGACTTATTTATTTTATTGGTAATAGTGAGTAGAGTAAGAGATTGTTGCTGATAAATCATGCATGATGGAATGTGTATTCATTTTTATAAAGGTATGACACTTCTATGCCATGTTTTTTAGATATTTGTCAGTCTGTTGATTTTCAGAGAACCAGTTTCAGTTTGTCTAGTCTGTGCATGTGTTAAAGTGTTGATGGTAGTCAGTATTTGGTTGTTTACATTCACACAGTGGACCAGACAACTGTCTCTTCACATACAGGAAATTGGTTGTTTATAGAACCCTGGGTTCAAAATTCTTTTGGGAGCATGTTGTAATCCAAACAATATGGAAACAGAGCAGACTGAAGTAACACACACACAGTGGAGGGTTGCATGGTGGTTAGAGGGATTCCCCGTCAACTGTCCTTCAACACTTCTAATAATGAAAATGAAGAATATGAATAATAATCAGTAGTAGTAGTAGTATCACCACCTAGTGTAACTGCAGCAGAAAAACACAATAAAACTCACAACTGTTTGTAGATAGGAAGAGGCTGAGAGGTATTGAAGTTAAATATAAATCTGAACTTGCTGTATGACTCGAAAATAATATATTTTGTTATCTTTGCTTGCCTGAATTATTCACCAAAGAATGAAACGTTCTGTCACATAGCTATGAAGATTTCTCAGAAACTAACAACTTCCCTTTTGCAGATTTAACATAGTATGCAAAGCAATACCTCCACTTGTCTTGTTTTTCCAGGTTTCAGGTTTTCAGATGATTGACTATGACAGAAATTTTGCTTTTCAAATACGAGTAAAACATTTAAGATCTAGCACGAAAGTGTAAAACCTGGCACAAAATACTGTACATCCATGTAAAGATCTGTTAAGTGAATTCACAGTCTTGGGAAAATGAAAATACGCTCTGAAACAGGAATCTATAATAAGCTTTCTAAAAAATGAATGTGGGTTTTTTTTTTTACTTCCTTTTTGGGATATTTATTATTGCCTAAAATATTTTATTCTTGTATTAATTCATGATTTCTCAGATGAAGACAAATCCTTAGAGTTATCGAGCAATTTCCCCAATCTGGGTAATTTTTTATTCACAAGAACAAATACATAAAAGTTGTATTAAATTGTTTATTTTTGTACTTTGAAATTGATTATTTGATTAATTCATTAGACATAATTTCAGCCTCAGTCATCTGGATGGTGCTCTGATTCTTTCTGAATACATTATAGACCTGTTATTTTTATCTCCTATGGTATCACTATAATATTCCTATAACATTCCAATTGCATATTATTTATAGTTTATAGTTTTGCTGTCATATTTGTTCAGTATCCTTCTAAAATGTATTTTAGGATCACTATAGCTGTGTAGGATTATCAGTCTTGACCTCTCTGTGTAAACCAGGCTACCTCACTCCAAAATTGTTCACTTCTCTACCATCTCTCATTCATCGGAGGTATAAATGGCAAAGTAAGCACACTGCATAGCTTTTGGTGATGCTTTTTCATTTGAACATAAACAGATGCTATCATATTTTTTGCTTGATTAGGAGTTTTTCAGTGGACCCCATTTTCATATCAAGGACCATATCTGGGGTCCCAAACCCAAGGTTGGGAAACCCTGTGCTACCTGCTTTGTTGCCTTCAAGTGCTCCTCGTGAAATCGTACTTTTAAGGTTGGAAGTCTCATTCAAGTGCTTTTGGTCAGAAATGATAACAACATGGCCCCTGTAATAACAGTTGTCTTTCTTGGCTGCTGTTTGTAGCACGTCGCTAATTTGTGCTGCAGTGGCAGCAAAATTTTGCTTCAGGCATGCAATTTACGTTTTCATTTATTATTAAAGGGTGCACAAAAACGTGTGACAAACTAAACTGCTCTATTTACATAGAATATCAAACGATAATACAATAATAAAATACACCACTTTTACCATCAATTGTTTACAACGCATCCATGCTCTCCAGCCCCAAGCCTCACGCCTGGGCAACTCGGGTATCAAATTACTCTTTCCCAGTCATATTTATCACTGATTACATCTTCAATATTTCCGGTAGCACGTGAAGGCAGCATGTGTACCAGAAGTAAAAGCGAGAGAGAACCTGTGGGCGGCGGTGTGAGGGGGATGGGTCGTTGTGCACTGAATGATAAGAAGAGAAGGAGTGACGGTTCAATACAGTGGTAAATTGTATGATATATCAACCATTTATCCAAAAAGCCTAACTGTTGCTAATTGTATTTCTGCACAATGTTAGGTAAGTTAACGCGTTAACTGAACGCTAGCTAGCCAACCAGCGAGCTAACTTAGCATCGAGCTAACGTTACAAGGAATTCACTGAGTGAGTGAATCTCCAGTCCACCCGATATAGCTACCTAACCCCAGCTAGCTAGGTTAACGTTACTATGTTTAATATGGACAGCCTGTAGCATGTACAACCAAACGGCCCTTCACAGTTTGCTTGTCCACTTAATGTTGTATTTAAGAAGACGTATGGTTCAAACATGTTGCTGCTTTATATGTTGTCGGGAGAGGAGTTGCCTGCCAAGTTGTCTGTTACAGTTCATTTTGCATGCTAATCTAGGTAGCTAACGTTAGCTGTTTTACTTCATTAATTGTGAAGCAACTACAACTTATTGCTCGGTGCTCGGAGTAACGTTGAGGTATAGGACAACCTTGCAAGTCACAGACATTAACTCGCCATAGAATCGCATAGGTGTTTTTAGCTAGTCAGATTGTCTGACAGTTGTGTTCACGTAATTTGTGACTTGTGCACAAATTATGTGTCTAAATTATTCTCAGTGGCTACCTTGTTGATTGTTATGAAGGTATACCAGAATTACATTAGCCAGCTGACCATCGGTCTGGTAAGGATAACTGACACACTCACCTAATTTTAGAATATGCTAAGCTGTGTACTATGTATAATGTACTATATATACACTATAAATAACTTAATACGTTTCTGCTTCTCTGTCTGCAGGTAAGTGCTGGCGAGGATGACGATGGCGCATGTAGGGGCAGTATTTGCAGCAATAGCAGGATTGATGGCCATCCTGTTACACTCCTCAATTCACAAGATAGAGGAAGGACACCTTGCTGTATATTACAGGTATGACATAAGATGTAGACTAACAATGTGAATCCTCTCTTCATGTTCTTTTTGCCCAATATTAGTTGCTATAATTGCATGTATTGCTAGTATTCTTTTAACAGTTAGGCTACTCAAGTATTCTGCATAGTATATCTTTTGAACTGGCACAAGTAGACGCCATATCCCATTTGCAAGAAGCTCATATCCTGGTAATGACAAACGTAAACGTGATAGCTCAGATATGGAAATATCTGGGATACTGAGGCATGTATGCACGTCCCCTGTTCACTATTGTTTTAGGCAGTGAGTGCAAGCTTGGTTAACATGGTCATATTCAAAATATTTTGTTTATTCATGTCTGCAGGGATGTTTGGGATTGGTATATAAAGGGGCATATAAACAGTGCATGCTGAATAAGACCTTAACTGGGATATGAACTAAACATTATCTCGAACACTGTTGGCATGTAAATGTAGTCAATAGATATTCTGCTGATTAGAACTCAGACTAAGTCATTTGTATGTATTTGTTTCAGGGGTGGAGCATTGTTGACGATCCCCAACGGTCCTGGATATCACATCATGCTACCTTTCATCACCACCTACAGATCAGTGCAGGTATCCTCGCCTTAAACCTGGGCTTTTAGCAGAAAGATTTGGTACCTTCAGACAACAGAGCAGGAGCCTCATTTATAGAAAGGTCTTACGATCATATTTGATCTTTCCTGCATCTTGTGCAGAATAACTTGACAAAGTAGTTATGTTTTAAAACCTCAATTTGATGTAGAAATGGTTGTAGCTTTACGTTTGACGTATGCGCATTACCTGCTGATTATACCATGCTTTTGCAGGCACCCCTATGGTGGCTTTAGTGGCCTACAAATATTAATGGTGTTTCTCAATCTTCAAAATTAGTTTAATTTTAAAAGAAAATTGATAGGTATGTGATTGAATTTTAAGTGTACACAACTTCATATTGAAAGTACAATTATTGGTAGTGTGCAGAACCTTGTAAATTGATGTGTGAGAATGCAAGAGTCATTATCAACTACACAGTGTTTTATATTAAAGACAGGATGAGATGTCCTATAAATAGTCTGCTACAATATGCAAACAATTGTCACTCAACCATGGCTGCAGTGGCTTCATTTATAGGACAACAGCTGTTGGGCTGTATTCAAACTACAAAGCACATTCACATGTGTTCATATTGAAGTTAATATGCGATTTATGTATTACAGACACGGGTTAACTGTAAACAAGCACGCACCGCTTAATCCAGTCTCAGATGTTTTTATAAATTGGGCATAAGCACAACTTGAAAAATGATAACATCATGTTAAAGATTAAATCCAAGAATATTTTTATACATGAGGCCCCAGATCAGAGCAGAGCAGCCATGTAGCAGAGGGATTATCTTGATCACCCTCAAATCATATTTTGAATCTTTGTGTTTCAGACTACACTTCAAACTGATGAGATCAAGAATGTACCTTGTGGAACTAGGTAAAAGTGTGAGCTTATGCATTGGCTTGTGTAGCTGTAGAGATACTGATCTATTCCTAGAAGAACATGTAACTGTGTTTTTAACAGCTTTTTCTCTCCACAGTGGTGGTGTGATGATCTACTTTGACAGGATAGAGGTTGTCAACATGCTGGTCCCTTTGGCAGGTACAAAATGAGTTCCTCATTTGTATGACTCGAAAACCCTGTTTGTCCCTTGGCATTACCACAATATTACTTTGGAATCCAAATGAGCATTCACAGCAGTCAAATATTTGTTTGGGTCTCAACGCCTTCCACTATACCTGATTTTGTTCTTTCTCTGCAGTGGTTGACATAGTGAAGAACTACACTGCCGATTATGATAAAACTCTCATCTTCAACAAGATTCACCATGAGCTCAACCAGTTCTGCAGTGTACACACTCTACAGGAAGTCTACATTGAGTTGTTTGGTGAGTAGACATGCATTAGTGATAAAGCCGGTAGTTTTGTATCATCCAATCTCAATACTAGATAAGTGACTTGTGCTGTGTCTTGTTTATTCCTAGAATGCACTTCATCAAACAGTTTGTTGTGTATACATGTGCTTTTTTTGCCTCGTAGACATCATAGATGAGAATCTGAAGATTGCCCTGCAGAAAGACCTCAATGTTATGGCCCCTGGACTTACAATACAGGTATCCACACACAATTATCTTGGGTAGTAGAGTGTAATAGTGAGTAGGGAGACCGTCCTTCAACCAGAAGGCCGGGGTTCAAGTCCTCGTGACAGCAAGAAGCATCTGCCTAGCTTAAGTGTCCTTCAGGGTCCAATACATCGTCACCAAAAGAATCACATGTGTAATTGACCTTCCACTCAAATTCTGCATCGAATGCCAGTGGACCAATTCTAACTTGAAAACCATTCCTAACCTCCATAACCAATCAATCTATCAATCGGCTTGATTGTGAGCAAAGTCTCAATTGCTTTCTCTCTCTTTTTTTCTTATTCTCCTTTTTAAATGTCCTAATTAAGGCGGTCCGTGTTACCAAGCCAAAGATCCCTGAGGCTATCAGGAGGAACTTTGAACTCATGTGAGTTTGTGCATCTGTACTTAACTAGCTCGGTGTCTATGCATATTGTGTATCCTCACGTTTGTGTCCCACCCACTCAGTCTGTGTAAGAGCAGGCAGAGAGGCAAACATTTGTGAGTTTCTTATCTCTCTTTGTATACAGGGAAGCAGAGAAGACTCGTCTATTAATAACAGCTCAGACTCAGAAGGTGGTGGAAAAGGAAGCAGAAACTGAAAGGAAGAAGGCCATCATTGGTAAATGCGCCGTTTTACTGTAATGCAGCCTGCTATGCTTTCATTTGCATGATTGTCATTTGTGTTTTAGGAATTTCCCTCTGTCCATTCATTAATTTGTAACCCTAGCAGCAACCTCGACCTCAGGATGGTTGTTAAAGCTCTTATTTTTGTGTCTCCCACAGAGGCTCAGAAGATGGCCCAGGTAGCAGAGATCCATTTCCAGCAGAAGGTGATGGAGAAAGAGACAGAGAAGAGGATCTCTGGAATAGAAGGTCAGCCTCATTGGTTCAATTGTTTCTGTGCCTATCTGTGAGATGGATGGCTAGCCTCTGATTTGTGTGTTCCTGTATGCGGTGGGCTCTGGTGAGCTGCTTTGTCGTGTGTCTGTCTCTCTCTGTTTGATGAATACCGCCTCTTTGTTTCAGATGCTGCCTTCCTGGCGAGGGAAAAGGCTAAGGCCGATGCAGAGTATTACACTGCTGCCAAGTCTGCTGAAGCCAACACGGTAAAAGATGATGTTGACACAATTTCGTGCATACACACACTGCCACATAGTACATCTAATCCTCACACACCCTTGCCTTCCTGCTCTCTCTTTACAGTTGAAGTTAACCCCTGAGTATCTGGAGCTGATGAAGTACCAGGCCATAGCGACTAACAGTAAGATCTACTTTGGCCAGGACATCCCGAACATGTTTGTTGAGGGGAACAACAGCCCCCCAAAGTCTGGGCGCTCCCCCACCCTGCCCACTGCTGACCCAGACTTCACTAAAGCCCAGGGGCAGTGATGGCCCACAGCTCTGCCTCTCTGCATAGGGCAGGAGAACCTGTTAGAGGCTTGTCTCATCTATGAGGGAGAGAGCACTGATGGATTGTGGGTGGGATAGCTTTGCAGCTAGTTTGGAGAACAACATGCTTTAGTCTTAATTCTAAGTGGCTGAGAATGATTGGGGAAGATGAAGGGAAGAAAAAGAGGAAGTAAGAGGTAGGAAGGACAAGATGGAAAGGACAGGTATTCTTATTACCTTCTGGTCCTTGGAAAAAGACAAGTTTTAGGAATGAGAATGATGCCATAATTTAAAATTGAAAGCATAATAAATGCTTATGCCTGGGAAGGCGACAGCAAGTAGTCGCCCTTCTATATAGTATGTGCTTGCATTCAATGCAACGTTTTACTTTGCTTTTGGAGCTGCATTCATTTTGTTTGTTGTATGCAAGATGATTGATCTGTGATGAAATTAAGTATGATTTTGACTTTGAGAATTACTGTCTATGATTTAGCTGAACTGGAATCTGACAGGTGACACTAATTCTAATCGGGAAGGTATGTGCAAGTGTCTGTGATGTGGGTAGGTCATCTCTGTGCCATCTTCTCTTACACTGATTCACTAGTTGGCTATTCTCTCTCAACAAGAGTTAGCGTTATGACACTGATTCTGTTTGCGCTCTGCTTAACCACGCTTAATAGCAGAGGCTGGTTGTAGTTGAACTTGAAATGGTTTTGACAGGTGAAAAGAGTTGCAACGTTTTAAAACATGTGGGGATTGCAAGAGAAACATTCACTCTTTGCTCATGCGGAATAGTTGCGAAAAATCTAGTGACAGGGAAGGAAGGCGGGTGGGAGAGATTGCAGGGTCTTCCATTAAGCAATAACAAGATGAAATGATCCCTGTGGGGAAATCAGGCGCATCACTTGTGCTCCTGGAGGCTTCACCTGCTATTGGCTGCTGTCAGTGCATGCCTTTAGCTACCTGCCTATATTGCTAGTTGGCTCAAGTTGAATGGATATGAAAATTAAGCTGGTGAAAGGATTTTTATATGAGGGTTTTCTATAAACAAGTTGCTGCCTGATAAGCAGTCATAGGTGCTTGTCATTATGAAATAACTCTCTGTCCGACTTGACACTTAAAGGAGAAAGATCTTTGTTATGACACTCCTTAGAATTTGCACCACAACCTGCATGAGTGAGATATTCTTCTATGTGTACTTGCGTTTTTAAAGCTGGAGGGCTGACGCATTCTGTAGTTCATATACATATGCACTGTGTAGTGTCAAAGTTGTAGTGCTGTAGTTTACTTTTATGTTAGACTGGTGTTGGATAATATTTAGTTTTGGATTAAAGGGCACCCTCCACAGAAACACTGAGACGCTGCACTAAGGCCTGCTGTGGCATCTACTGTGAAACCAGCCAGGGAGAAGGAATCTAGTGCTGCTAAAAGGAGAGCTAATTTTGTCTTAAAAGTGTATTAAACAAGTTGACAAATGAATATGAGGAACATAACAATAACATGGTTTAATAACAGTTGGTCTTTCCACTGGTGGGAGTTGTGATTTGTATTCCCTGTCGAGCATTCAGTTCATCTTTTCTCTCATCCATCTGGTTTTGATTAAAGGGATCACATCAGGGCTGTGCATGTGGAAATTCGTAGTGACTTGATTCAGATGACTAGTGGTGCCTGTAACTTTCTATTAAACAAAGTCATGATACATGGTTAATTGTTAAATCTCAGGAAAGAGACTCCCCCACTGAATTTGACATTTTGTTTTTTAGCATTTTGCCATCTGCTCAGTGTTACACTTAGAGCTCACACACTTTATAAGCTAAAATCCACAACTACAAAAATACTCAACTTTACCCTATATATGTTAAATTTTAAAAGTTTGATTTATGAGGCTGTGAGGCTGTGATTTAATGTCACTAAAAATGTCAGAAACGCCACTTTCAGTTGTGGAATTATAATCAATGTCTACACCTGCAAGCCTTAAAGGCAACATTGATATTGTACCAGTCTGTTTAGGTCAGTGGTTGTCAACCTTTTTG
The DNA here is from genome assembly GCF_048128805.1 of Centroberyx gerrardi. Lineage (NCBI taxonomy): Eukaryota > Metazoa > Chordata > Actinopteri > Beryciformes > Berycidae > Centroberyx > Centroberyx gerrardi. Next base: position 13,831,456 of record NC_136011.1, read on the forward strand.
GCTCGTCACCCCTTAAAAGGAAGCGATGCGTTACTTGCGAACCCGTCACAGGCTGCATATACAGAGAGGTAAACAGTTCAACCAAATAATTACTTTCTCTATTTTCAGGTTGTTTCATTTGATTCATTATCAGAGGCCTAGAGACTGAAAACTATTCAGTGTTTCACAAGAAAAAAGCAAAAATCAGAAAAATTGAATACATTTGTGTTGTAGAAATGTTTTTTTTTTTCCCTATCCCATAAATCTTGCAACCCACAAAATTATCTTGTGACCCCCTAGACGGTCCCAACCCCCAGGTTGACAACCACTGATTTAAGTGACAGTGTGAGCGACTGCACTGGTCTGTTAATATTTGTCAAAATACAAATTCTACACACAAAAACTCCTTTCCACTTTAAAAGGTTGACATTATTATTCACTAAGTTCTGGACTGCAATGCTTTCAATCTTTTCTGAATGGGAAAGAATTTAAAGGACTTTCAAGGCAAAACACAAGTAAAACATGGCTCCTAATTATCACAATAACACAATGACATAGTATCTCTATGAAAAATACCCATTTGAATATGAAAGTTGATAATGTCAAGAGATTGGGCAAAAGCCAGATGCACATTTGTGCCAGTTTAATGTGTTGAGGCTGTTGGATAATGGATTTTTTTTTGCAGCTCCCTGCATTTTAGATCAATAGAAATGGCCTCAAACATTGAGAATTCAAGCCTTAAATCATTTGAACTTATCCCCAAGACTTAAAGCTTCAGTGATTCATGTTGTCTGCACTGACAGCAGGAAAAATTCATTAAAGAGGAGCTCTACCAGTGATACAGGCTCCAGTTGCATTTGACATGTGAGACTACTGAAGAGCTTGCATAGACATACATGGCCTCACCACAGACTCTAGCTGAGAAAGACACAACTAACAGTGGACACTACTAGTGTATGGAAGATGTCCTGATGTTTACTTGACCTCAGAATCACAGCTGAAGACTGCACTCTCCTTTTGCTTTGGTGTTGGGTTCAATTAAAGATGCAAAAGAGGGGTATGAATCACTTACTCATGAAAATAATTAATCTTTTTGTCGATATTTTGTACAATCTGTGAAATTTAAACATTGTCTCCTTGTTTTAAAAGGTTTATATGCAAGATGTTTTCAAGTTTTGACAATGTTCTTATGTAAAATAAAACCTATTTTGATACCTCTCTTTTCTCTGTGTGTGAATTAATGTGAAGTTAATGTAGTACACATGGGCGCCAACAGGAGGAGAACTAATACCATGTTAAATAAATTCTCCGGTTTACACACTCAATCCCTGTGGCAGTGAGCTAAAACTTATAATAGGCTTTTGCCAAGAAGAGATCTAATGATAAAAGATAAGATAAGAGCAAGAACAGATAAGGACGAATCACTGTGGCAGTCTTGGACAATACTGTTAAATTATTGATATGCCATTGTCTAGTGCAGTGCTGGGCGGTTGTGGCTGCATGAGGATGACTTAGTGAATACTCAATGAATATACACACAAACGTTCACACAGTCCCTGTTGTTCTGACCCACATATTGTGCTATAAACACTCTAGACAAAAGTTCTGTTTGTTTCCTGGTGTGCGTGTGTGTGTGTGTAACAAATATCCCAAGAGACTGACTCCCAAGCCTGAAGTCTGGCCCTCGGCATGGCCAGTCAGCTGTTCACAGAGGAAGGAAGCAGTCAGTCAAAGTGTGTGTGTGTGTGTGTGTGTGTGTGTGATCACTGCTCGAGTGTGTATGTGAGGGATAGCCTCCTCTTATGACCTCTTAGCCCATACGGAGATCTGTGGCATCCTTTCACAGCTAAACCATCAGTCTCTCTTCTTCACTGGCGCCGCAGAATAATGCAGAGGTCCCGCTGCCAGAATGAGTTACATGTTTAGCTTGAGTCTGACCCTGGTTTTGGCTTTTCCTGGTTTCAGGTTTTGTGAGGAATGGGATCACAGAACATGTTTTTTGAGTGTCGGCTGCTTAGCTTCAGTCTTCCTCATCTTGTTTACTTTATTGAAGAGGAAATTGTTGTTTTTTGTGTCTGGTGGTCAACATTAGCGTGGCCTTTGCACATTTAAATGGGTGGTCTCACTTGGATGGGGGAAAACCTGTAGGGGGAACAAACTCGTCAGCGAGTTTAAAGCCCTCCCTCCCGGGACGTGAGGTCAAGGTGAGGTTCGCTGCTTCCTGGATGGTCCAGCGCTCCTCCTTCCTTCCTATCTGTCTGATCCTGCATGATCCCACATTTTCACCGCCCTGCCTCCATCCTGCCCCACAGCAGCAAGGCATGGCTCCTCATCCTTCAGCTGTCCGTCCTGTCGGTGCTGGAGGGGGCGAGGGTAGAAGCTGTGGGGGAGAGAAGGGTGTAGGGGTGTCTGTCCAGTCCCCCAAACAGCAGTGTGATACTGAATGATTCAACAGCAGTCACAGCATTCATCAATAGCTGCTCTGTTCCACAGTTTACCCTCACATTCCAATCCTGTGTGTGTGTGTGTGTGTGTGTGTGTGTGTGTGTGTGTGTGTGTGTGTGTGTGTGTGTGTGTGTGCGCGCGATACACTCTTAAAGAAAGCATTATCTTGGCTGTTTCTCAGCAGCTCACTCCTCTGTATGAATCCTCTCTGGAGATCCTGAGGATGGCCAATAGGATTCCTCCTCTCTTCTGACAAAAGCATTTTATAGTGATTACTGTTTCTCCACCTCAAGTGAGTTGTATGGTTCAGGCGATCTATCTAGTTCTATGTTTTGATCAACCCAATTATACTTTCCATACTTGTCATGTGTTTTTGTTTAGTCTGCTGTCATACAGTACCAATTAACTAGATCAAATGCCTTGTGTGCCCATTGTACTTAGTGTATTAAAGAGATTCAGATTCTTCATTCTGATTTTATTCTTTACCCTTGGAAAACTTTTTTTTCCAAATTTGGCAACATAGTGGAGTGTGTTTTAAAGCCATTTTAGTGGTGATTAATAGAACAGATCCCAGTGAAGACACCAACATTATATGTCCTGGTAATCAGTCATGATGTTGTTTGCTAACTTTTGTTTTACTCATGGGTGTCTGAAGGATTTTAGTAACTAAAGCAGATTGACCAAATCACCAACACAACTTTGCTGGGAGAAGGACATAAGGGGTCCCCTTTCCGCAGCCAATTGGCAAAGAATATGGAATACTTCAATAATATCAAAATGTGTCTGATATAGAATCATTCAAATTAAAATTTTGCATAGGGCGTATATTACCCCAGTAAAATGTAATAAAATGAATGCCACGGTCTCAGACAAATGCTGGCATGGCTGCGGTAAAAGAGGCACCCTGATGCACTGTCTGTGGGAATGCCCTGCAGTGAACTCTCTCTGGTCAGTGGTAACAAATGCCCTCACAGAGATCCTCCAGGTTGATGTTCCTAAATGTCCTATACTGTGTATACTAGGAGACAAAATAGATGGGTTATCTGTAAGGAAAATTAGATTTGTAATATTGGGTTGTCTTGCTGCTAAACGGAAAATTGTTATGAATTGGAAGATAAGAACTCCAACCTGTTTTAGCTTGAGCAGTTGGTTGGAAGAGTTTATAGACTTAATAGGGATGGAAAGAGCTGCCGCCACACTAAGGCACCTTGATCTGTGCCTAGAGGGATTGTGGGATACAGTAAGGTCATATTTGAACTCCTTACCGGATTATGTGTAATGCTACAACAAGAAGATTTTCAAGGATCTTTTGTTAAAATACAAAACAAAACAGCTACATTAAGTATTTATTGATGCCCCTGCCCCCTTTCCTCATATTCCTTTGTTTGCTTTTGTGCACATATGTTGTTCTGCGTTTTTTGTATGTCATTTGTGTATGCATTGTCTATGTATGTAATGTATGTGTTTAATGTCCAGTCTGTAAAATAAAAGGAAAAATTATAAATTAAAAATAAAAAAATTTAAAAAATTAAAAAGATTGACCAAAACAATATATTTAACAGTATATAGGATAATTTTATAGTATAAATGTTAGGGTTTGACTGATTAGGGTTTTTGAAAGCCGATGCTGATATTATTGTGTTGAATGTGCCAAGAGTTATTTTGTGCCAATATTTGGTATCTTTACGTATAACTATTTTCGTGCAATAAAAAAAAAAAAACAGGATTCAATGTTTTTCCCGGAATTTTATTCTTGTCTGGGTGGAAAAGCCTCTGTATGTAGTGTGTACTGTGTGTAGACCATCAAGTGGCACACTAACGAAGTCACACCAGGTAGAAATACTAAAAAATGAAAATGTTGTACAGCAGAGTTATATTGCTTTAAGCTTGGTGATGGTGATCGGGTGGTGTGAAGGTAATCAGCACATCAGGACTCACACACACCAACACCCAACTGGTGGATATCAGGCGCCCCTGATACAGACCAGCAGGTCATCTATCTCCTGTTACTCTATACAAACAGAGGGGGCAAGATCAAAGACAACACACAGACAGATGGAGACTGACAGACATACAGTACTGGGTCTTATCTAGGGTAATTTGGTTTGAGCATTTGATATGAGCAGAGACAACACAGGCAGACTGCAGGGGGGAGCACACCGAGAAGACTGGTGTTGGAAAACAGGGCAGAAAATATGACCTGAGACATAACCTGAGAATGTGTTTCTATGAGAAGTCATGGCAAACGATACATTTCTGTAGACAGAAGACGGACTCTGCTGTGTCAGCAGTGCTTCAACGTATTCAGTCAGTCAACCGTCAGCTATATGAGACATTAATTCTGTACCAAAGCTTATGACTATGGAAAATGAAACCCAAATGAGGTCATGAGTGACTGGTTTCTATTTCTGTGTTCACACTTAGTAAACAGGAACACAAATTGGAGAGAAAATATATGGCTGGTTAACTTTTTAATCTCTTTGCTCCTTTTAGCTGCTGTTCTCGCCTCATATTCACAGACAAGTCAGAGTGGTTAGTTTATTTATTGAGCACTTGGAGGTTAGAGGTCATAGGCTGTGTAAAGGCACAGGAGTTGAAGAACACTGCAGATGCACAAAACACAATACAACATACATGCTAAGTCTCCATACAGAATCTACTATAATCTACAAAAATAAACTATATATTAAACTGATGAGTCAAATTCTCACAAAACAGGCTAATTAAACAAATTACAGAAGAATCAGAACATCAGATATCCAAACAGACTGGTTAAACTAAAGGACATAATATGCTAAATCTGCAGTAATGCAAAAATATATTTTATTATACAGTACACAATTGTTGCAATGCCCTTGTTTATTCATGATATTAAAAACATTTCAACTACAAATGAGATTATGCAGTACATGGCCTCTTGGAATATGTGTGCAATTCATATTTTGAAAATGTTATTCACTGGAATCTCCATGTATTTCATTCATATCAACATTTCACCGCTGTGAATGATGGTCTCCATTTCTAACAGGGATTCAGATTAGCAAAGTCCTGCTGTACCATCACATAAACACGCTTAGAAAACAAGACAATGTTGCAATTGGATTAAAGAGCCATGTAATTCTGCTGGTGTGTTTAAACAGGTGTGATTCCTTTTAGCAGAGAGTACAATGTTCTCAGTATTTTTCATGACAATCTTCCTTTGCCCTGGTAGACTCAAGTCCTTTTCATAAAATAGAGTTTATTGCAGCGGGAGTTATGGAGTTATGTCTCAGAGCCACTATGAAATATAGTAATTGTGTGAGTGTGTGTGTGTGTGTGTGTGGGGGGGGTATTGTTGTTGGTTTACATGTTTGTATCAGGGCATTTTGGCTTTGGCTTTGTATGTCTCCAGATGTCTTGTCAGGTCATCGATGCGCATATCCTTCAAGTGCACCAGGTGCTCGAGCCTGTTCACCTTCATCTGCAGGATCTAGCCACACACACACACACACACACACACCACACAATAAAAACAGCTGTGAGATCTTAAAAGAGCAAAAGGAAGTGATAAAAATGACGAGGGATGTCTTCCTAAAACACCATTCAAGCCTGAAAAAACAGTAAATTATCTCATTGCTGAAGGTTCCTTAAAGTTGTTCTGTAGAAGAGAGGTGTTACACATTTGTACATGTCATCATGCCGTATCTCTTTTAACACTCGGACGATAAGAAACTGTGGCCTGTAGCCAGAGAAAAGAAAAGAAGAAAAAAAAAAACAGTCATGTCCGCTGAGCCTTCACTGACTCACTGACCACTGCTGACACAGCCCATGACACATGCTGTATCACACACACCCAACTCTCTCTCTCTCTCTCTCTCTCTCTCTCTCACACACACACACACACACACCTGCAACAGCATTACAGGCAGTTTGGCATTGCTCTTCCCCTACAGAACACCGAAACGGAAGACGATTTTGTTTGCAGATGACGGTCTGACAGTCAGCAGTGTGATTTTCCCGGATTTTGTAGTGTGTGTGTGTGTGTGTGTGTGTGTGTGTGTACCTCCACAGTCTCCTGTAAAGCCATTAGAGCCTTCTCTTTTTCCTGCAGGATCAGACGGACAGCAGGGTCCATCTCTGAGGCAAAGTACACTGGGAGCTGGGGTTTGCTGTACAGTAAAAACACAAGAAGTATAATGAACAGAGCTAAGGCCTCTCAGAGCTGGGATTAAGAAGAATGTTGTTACCTGTTTTTCATCTTTTCATCTTTTTTCATCCCTTCTCCTGCTTTCGGCTGAGCCTGAAGTCGGGCCTCAGTCTGAAGGGTTTCTGATGAGGATAAAAGGAAACTATGTCATTTCAATAACTATAATGTGGACAGAATTCTCCATGATGTTCTTAATTTTTAGCCTTTTGCCCATAACTTGATGTCTGCAGGGATTCATCCCATTAAGATTTATGAACACAACAGAGGGTCAAGGGAGGGAGGGGGCAGATAGAGGAGCGAGGGAGAAATGGAGAAGTAAGATTATAAGAAGGAGAAAGAGGGGAAATCAAGAGGCCTTGAAGTCTGCTGAGCTCGGGCCGGTGATAAAGGCCATCTGGTGATGCTGGGAGCTGATAGGAGGGCCTGAGCGGTGAGTCTGATAGTGAATGGGGTGTAGATGGGAAGAGGAAAGAGCAGAGGGAGGAGGCGCTGGCCTGAGGGACAGATGAGGTGTGGGAAACGGAAGAGAGACACGTCACCGGTTCCCTCCCTAAAGGTCCTGGCAGCTGTCTAATCTCCTCTCCTGTTCAGTGCCGTAGGTATGATTGCGTGAGTGTGTGTTTATGCCTGTGTGTGGTCACTGCAATCTCTGGGACTGATTAGCATTAACCGAGGGGTATAACAGCATGGTAGCCGGACACAACTGCTGAACACAAAGCTGGGGGCATCAGGCTGAGCAGAGAAGGCAGGAAACGGAGGAAAGAATGAAAAAGCTTCATTTCAGAGGCAGAATCAGTGGGTTAGCAGAGCAGGACTTCTTGTTGCCTAAATGGTTCCCCTCTGACACAAAACCCAGCCACCTCAGTGCCTTTAGTCTGGAATATGCTGATTTGATGTGTGTCAGCTGACCAGTAGCTGCAGCACCATTAAAAGTCTAAAAATGACTCCCACTTCCCTCCCTGTGGAAATAAAAGCAGATTTTGGACTCAGCAGCCTCGGTCAGGGTTACTGACACTACATGTGTCAGCTAATATATTCCACAAATGGCACTAACAACAACGACATAAGCAGTAGAAGGAGTAGGGTCATATCACAGTCATCCTGTTATTGTTAAATCAGCAGTCCGATTTTAAGTAATCAGGCCGATTTCCCTATTTTGTTGATTTCACCACAGTTCTCTAACTTCTGGGGAATGTTTCGCCACCGCGCTGCGATGTGATGTAACGTCAAATATGACACCATAAAAATCACCTTGTGGACCAAGTCGCTAAGATGACAAATGTGTGGTTTGTAGTTGTTGGTTAAACAATAAAAATTTAGCTTAGGAATAATGTAAGAGTAATGACAGTAGAAATGCTACTTTACTGTACCTGTATGAAGTGTCTCCTGGTTCTTGGTGTCATAGTACTCCAAGTCCTGAGAACAAAAGGGAAAAATCTGTTTTGCTAGTGGTTTTATTTCACCCTACAATGCTCAGAAATACAGGGGAAGCCTTTATGATCCATGTGGGAGAAAGAGGGCTTAAGTATTTAATATTCTGTAATTAACAATAGCATTCAAACAGACAAAAACACACTCACGTACGGGTGCAAACACACACATACACACACACATACCAGCATATTGTCTGCAGCACGCTCCAGCTTCTTGTCTATCTTCTCCCGGAGGGCGCACAGTACAGGCTCTATCACTCCGGCGCTGCTCAGCACAATCCTCTTCACTGTCTCCTCAGCCACGTGGAAGTTCAGCTTGGAAAACACCTTCCTGTCCACAGAACAAAACGTAGAGTTGTTTGCAAATGGAAAACAGAAATGGCAATTTCAATTTCAAGGTGAATTGATTGATGGTAGTGGTGTTAAACGTATGGAGGTCAGATTGTTTACAGTGAAGACTCAAACCATAAATCTATTGCTGGCTGTGTTCCATATGAGTGGCCAGGGAGACGATGAGTGGGTGTGTTTGGATTGGTTCTCACGGCCCACTGCAGCGGCCCATGGTGCCGCTCAGAGAGCTAAGTCAGTAGACTAAAGTTTAGCCTACATTCCCTATCCGCCTCAGTGTTTCCTGCAGAATTCCCTTGGAAATGTGAAGGATCGGGATAATGTTGGTTCTGAGATCCAGGTTTGGTCCTGGGCCCATTCCAGATCAGTTCCAGTGGGAGTTGGAGAGTTGGATATCCTTTATTTGGAAATGTATATGATGTATGGACAATCATGCAGCGTGTGTGTGTGTGTGTGTGTGTGTGTGTGTGTTGGAGGGAGTGAGGGGTGTGTATGGGGCGGTGGACTGAATAACAAGGCCAGATGATATGAATTTAAATGTTTCTAGCTGTGGGCGGACTTTTCACCAGGGAAAGATGAGTGCAAACACGTATCCACCCTCGTCTACAGTCAGTATTAAACCTCAGTCCATGGATGCAGCCATAGCCGTGCATGCAGTTTGATCAGTGACAGATGTCTTGCCTGTTGAGGATGTTCCAGTTACTGAGCTTTTGCTGTGTAGAGTTTGCAGGGCTGTAGTTGTGCAGCTCAACCAGCTTGGGGAAGAAATATTTCACAACTTCTGCAGCCATCACTAGAGAGGGTTCAGTAGAGAGCAGGGTCAGTTCAGAAGAAAAACATCATTAATACTCTATGGTGTAGTTTTAAACGCACAGTATTGAGATGGCCAACCACGAAAAGAGCCAAAACTAGATGATTGTAGCTGGTGATACTTGACAATATGACTAGTTATTATTACAGAGCTCATAACTGGGTCATATTACTACTGCTGCCTCTCCTCCTCCACTCCTCTCTGATTGCTAGCCAAGCCAAATGCGAACTACCTCCATCGCTGAAGTCTCTTGTGATGTGTCTTTTCGGCCGGGACAGAGGGATTTTGTCTATCCATGCGTACAAATCCTGCAGTTCCTCTTCAGTCAGTTCCCGATCCATTATTCAAAGAGCTACATCGGACACTTTACAGTTTGTTCAGATCCAAACTGTTTCACCGTACTAGCTTGCTGCCTTCCCTCGACAACAGGTTGTTTAAGGCGTTGCTATGCGACCACGTTTAACTACGGCAACACATACCGTCTCCACCAGATATATACGCTTCCGACAAGGTAGTCTCTTCAGTAGAAAAAATAAGGAAAAAAACAACTGAAACACTCATTGTGGTGAATTTTTTTTAGATTTTTTTATTATTATTTATAGTTTCCATTTCACAGACAAAAATAACATTTCAATAAATAACTAACTTTCTATCAAGTTTATTTTCAGCTCAAAGTATGCATGATTAATCAAGGCAGAATCACTGTGGAGAAAGACCACAATTATTGGCATAAGTGAATGACAGTATGATCATGTGACATGGCCTCAGGTCCACTGCATAGAATAGGCCTGCTATATAAAATCCCTTGAAGAATTACAATTAATCACATCATGGCAACACTCAGTAGAAAATAGCTGCATGCAATGCAATCCCATTGAAGTCAAGCATAGGTTACTCCTAAAAGTTCATGGCAAATATATCCATAAGCCGTGCACCATACCCTATTCACTGTAAAGTGCCCATGTTGGTGGCAGATTGAAAAAAAAAATCCCTTAACAACTCTATTCTGTCTTAGAAAGCAGTACCAAAATCATGTGGGAGAATTAAAAGAAAATGGTAACAGTTAGTAAAACATTCACAGCATAAGTGGTCAGTGCAATTGCTTAATAAGGTATCCTTGCATCCCACGACAAAGGCAGAGAGAATTTTCCCTTGAAAGACAAATCATATCATCGGTTTCATGGCAGAATAGCCAGTTGTCATTTATATAGCAAGAAAGTTGAGTCTGCCAATCACAGATTCAGGTTTCCATTGAGATACAAAAACAAGGCACAGACGGTGGCCAGTCCCAGAGAGACTGGACAGAAAGACTCTGTCACTTATTGTTGCTGTCCCTTCAGTGGCTCTACTTTCCACGTCAGAGCAGACTAACATCTCCTGAGAGGATCATGAAGACCCAGTGGCTCTCTCAATCGATCCACCCTCAGTGGATCTAAAGCAGGATCTCAGTGTTTACACCAGGCTGGAACTGTTCCCTCCGTCATCTGGGCCTGCTGGGGGGCATCAGGGCCGCTTTCCCTGCAGACTGTAAAAACAAACAAACAAACAAACACATACACACACATACACATACACACACACACACACACACACACACACACACACACACACGCACACACACACACACACACACACACGCTATGGATGAGTCACCGTCACAATGCAATTCCAATTTCCCCTTTCTAACTTCTCTCATATACATAAATTCTTTTTTCTTCCTATCTCTCTCCAATCACACTGTGTAAAACATAGTAATACTATTCAAAGCTATTCAATGGTGGCCAGAGAAGAGTTATGTGCTGACTAACTCCCTAACACTGAGCCACTCCTTGCTCATTTCACTGTTGAATGTTGGGACAATGTCCAAAACCACAGAGACCTTTATATATCTGAATGACTGGAATAACATTAAGCATGTCTGAATGCCAGCTGCGAGTCTCACTGTGCCCTCTGCAATTCAGTTTAGTAAAGAAGAGCACAAATTAATTCCACATTAGTTGAGGCTATACCGCAGTACATCAAGTTTTTAGATTATTATTTATAACATATCATAATTTACTAACGCTTTATTTTCCGGGTCCACAATTTCCTAATAATTGCCTAGAAAGGAACTGTTCATTTCTTAGGAAGTTTCCTGGAAATAACCATGAAATGATGTAGTAGTTCTACAGAAAATGTAAGCAGTCTGGTGGAGTCAATAAGATACTGTCAATTTCTAAAAGAGTGAAAGGGCTGCAAAACTATTAACTATTTATTGGAAAAATAATAGGCAGAGGTCAATTATCAGAAGTCATTATTCATATATAATATAGTTATTTGTTGAATTCTTAATTCATTTTAGTTAACATCTAATTTTCTATATAACTACTTCATAATTTCATGGTTCTGTCTTGGAAACAACAGAAGAAATTATCAATACACACCAGCTGAGTCTGTTTCAGTGCAGAAGAGGCTCCAGAAGGCTTCGCTGGAGGCATTGGAGGCTTTGGCTTCGTGTTCTGAGAAAACAGATGATCACATCTCAATCATGTGGTATTGCAAAAAATGTTTTATCTGTGTGTGTGTGTGTGTGTGTGTGTGTTTGTGTGTGTGTGAGTGTGTTTGACTCTTTGAGTGTGCATGCATATTTGTGTTTGCATGAAGATGAGTATACACAGTGCAGCAGAGGGAAGGTCTTATGACAATTTCTCTTACCAGCTTAGTTCCAAGTGGCGGTAGAGGTTTGGACGGAGGAAGTGGCTTGGCCTATCAAAATAAAATAAATAAAACAAACAATTAATAAATACCTAATTATCCTTAAACAGAAAAGATAAGAAATGCTACAAAAATACTGCGGATTTATCAATATTAGGAGACGAATTAACCAAGAATTTAGCATAAAGTGTGTGCTAACAATCCAAAAATACTGATATTTTTTGAAACACCTGAGTTCTAAAACAGTTGTATGCCTCCTTACCTCAAAAAAGGCTGGCTTGGGCTTGATTGGGACAACAGGCGGCAGCATGGATGGCCTTACAGCCTGAAGGAAAACATTTATACAAAACATTAACTAGTTTAGAGATATAAAAAAAGAGACATAAACACAGAGGTTTGTGATGTTACGTTAAGTTAAGGACAAAATAGTAGACCAGCTTACCTGTTCGGTCTTTGATGGCTGAGGCACAACTGGCACCATCTTGGGAGGCTGGTAAGGGACAGGGACAGACATGAGTTGATGAGTTAAACTGTATTTGTCAAATAGCTTGCTTGGACTTTTTTAAGCCTTATTTAATCTGGCAGGTTAATTAAGAACAAATTCATATTTACAATAATGACACTGGGGCTTGAACCCTGGCCTTCTGGTTAAAAGATGATCTCCCTTCTCACTACACGACTCTGCTGCCCAAAATTAATAACGTGATATCAAATGCTAACTGCAGCTGCTGCAACTGAAAATAACATGTCTTATTAGCAGAAGAAATAAAAACGCTACTCCAACACATACAGTGTCAGTGTTACTTCCTCATAGCTCATTTCTGTCTCCCCAATTATAATCACCACACCATCCTGGTGCCTAAACTGTTAGATCAATGATAGATCAAAAGGGAGTCTCACCTCTGGAGGCGCTCTGCTGGGGTATATGGCTCCAGTGAGTGTCTGGGGAGTAGCAAAGAACAGAGGTTTACAGGCTTGAGTAGCCGACGACTCCACAAACTTAGGCCGGCTGATATGCGAGGGCCTGGTGCGAGGGCTGCCCCGAGAACTGCCTGACTGAAATACTGGGTTGGACTGTCCGGAGGTGGAGTAGGGATATCTGCAAAGAAACACACACAGAGGCTCAAATCAAAGATGGACAGGAGAAGGAGCTTTGACTATAACTCTTCGTGGCTTTGTCATTTTTGAATGTGTGCACAATGATTGAACAGGGAGCAAAGAAGAAAGAAAGGAGCACCGTCTTTCTGTACCTCTTTGCAGGGCGTCTCTTTCCCCTGCAGCACATCAAACCTCCAATAACCAGGACTAGCAGCAGAAGTACGCCCATCGCCAATGACACAGCAGTAACAACCATATCTGTCCCTGCAAACACGCACACACACACACACACACACCGATTGTGACAATATCCTCTATTGCTCAAGGTTGAACGTCACAGCATACATCAACAAGCCAGGAAACAGAATTCACTGTAATATCATTACTGCATTTGTACGGACAGACAGGGAAATTCCATTAAATCAATATCTATTTGTGCTCGTCAGAACAGTGCACAATTGTTTGAGGCCATGAGACAGCCTCTTCCGAAGTTTAACTCTTGGTGAACAACACAGCACAGAGCACAGAGGAGAAGATACAGTCCTGCGTAAGAATGCACACAAAAGTTCATGCATATAAAGAGGTAGACACACAGACGCTGACCAGCAGAGTGTGCACACACTCACACAAGCACACACATACAGACAATACTGTGCAGTACCTTTAGGCAGCTCTGTCAGCTCCACATCACAGAAGGGCGGGGCCCAGCCGGGGTGGCAGTGACACTGCCGCTCATGGTTACACACCTGCCAGAGACCAGTCACAGTCAGCTATGTTGTCATTGGCCCTGCTATAGTGCTTCAAAGTGTTGAAGGGTAAATATCTGTCTCACCCCACGGTTGTTGCATTTGTTAGAGCAGTCATCCGTTCCATACACCTTGATGTTTTTGATGTCTTGACACCGATGATCATAACACACCTGAGGCACAGACGCACAGTTCGTATTCATGCAATTCGGGATGCATGGGGTTCAGTTGCTGATAAATATGAACAACAGAAGTTTCCTTACCATGTTGTTGCCACACTTGGTACCAGTAGGTACCATTACCAGATCTGCTGGGTAGTTGTCTTTAGGGTTCATGGTTGCCTCATTGCACGTCACTCCATTTGCTAGTGTGATGAAGGACTTTCTGGATGTCACCGGGAACTCCCAGCCTCCTGAGCAGTAAAGCTTCCCACATGTCACTTCCCTGCAACCAAAAACCACAGGCTTATGATCCCAATAAGCAACAATACCACACTGTTACTATGCGCTATTATTGAGGTGTATTGGGATTTGGAAATGATTACATACTGGCCTGAACATCTCTGGCCAAACAGGGTCTTTCTGCAATTCCTGTCCTTGTCGAAACAAGCATCTGCAGCTACTTCAGCGTCTAAACCAGAGAACCACGGGAAACACAAGATGGCTTCAGTCTTAGGATTGTTGAAGTATCAGAATCAAAGTGATGAGTCAGCAGCATATCAAAACCAAAGTGAACTGATGTTTCTGCTTTACCTGGTCCCCATAGTCTCTTGCAGTGCTGGTCCTGTGAAGGACACTGTCCGTTGTAGCAGTGTCCTCTTCCACGGTTGCAGGACCGGCCATTTTGGGTGAAGGCGTCTGTAGGACAGAAGGCAGAGAAACCAGTGCAATGCTCTGCCAGGTCACAGTCCCCTGCACTCGGTCTACACATGCTGCCTGTCGCCTTCAGCTGCAGAATGGAGAGGAAAAGACATGGAGTTATACACAAATACACACACACACACACACACACACACACACACATACACACAGCTAAAGAGTGGAGATGATGTTTACCTCCTCTGGCAAGTTCAAGAATAAAATAGAGTCAAAAATGTTTGTGTTGGTGCCACGTTAAAACTTGCTTAAGTGTTCTAATCTTTCTTAGAAAGCAGTAACCAATGATGACCATTGAAAGGGAAATAATTGAATTCAATACAATTGCCACTATCAGTTCTGTCACTGATAATGACGTGTGTATCCCTGGAAGAAGAAATACTTAAAAAGACATTTTTTATGTTCAGTGATGTCAGTGATTGTTCCACTAATACCCTGCCAACAATTTTTACACTCTGCTTTTACACATCTACACAGTGTATGATAAGCGTGTGTGTGTGTGTGTGTGTGTGTGTGTATGTGTGTGTGTGTGTGTGTTACCTACCTGGCAGTTGTGGCAGCATTCTCCCTCTGCACACTGGGATCCTGCATTGAATCTGCAGGTAGTGGCATTACAGCAGGGATTCTTGCATTCCTGAGAGAGAGAGAGAGAAAGAGAGAGAGAGAGAGAGAGAGAGAGAGGGAGAGAGAGAGAGAGAGAGAGAGCGGGTCAAAATAGTACATGTGTGTTTCTATATGTGCCTGAGTATGTGCGTGTGTGTGTATGTGTGTGTGTATGTGTGTACGTGTGTGTACCTTTACAGTGCCACAGTCACATTCTTCTCCAGGCTCCAGGAAGGCGTTTCCACACACCGGTCCTCCATAGATGCGATCAGTAGAGGGAGTATCCAGCAGACAAGCGGGGTCGACCTCCTCCAGGAAGCTGCTGAGCTGCTGCTGACTGCAGCTGCTGAACATCTCTGGATACACCAGCCTGGAGAGAAAGTGAGAGAGAGAGTGAGAGAGTGAGAAAGAGGAAATATTGGCTGTACTTTGTTGGATTTTAACATAGCAGCTTCTAGAATTGGTGTAGTTTTGGTGTAAGTGAGAAACGGAGCTTACCCAACACTCTCAGCCATGATGCAGCCTTTTTTTGACATTGAGGAGCCACAGATACAGTTTTCAGTATCATGGGACAAGCCCAGGTTGTGGCCCATCTCATGGGCAATGGTAGAGGCCACTCCTATTGGGTTAGTGTTATGGTCCTGGGTATATGAAAGGCAGAGTGGATGAAAGTGGAGTTGAGCCAGACTGTAACTGAATGGAACATGAGACAATCCTATTTTCTTCTGACATTTCCTTTGAAATTACAAATTTCTACACAGGAAAAACCTCGCCTACCTCATTGACAGCTCCAGAGTTGGAGGTGCACATGGCATTGGTGTTTGCCAAGCCAACAGTTGAGCCCTCAAAATCCATACCACTGAATGAATAACAGGGAAAAATGTTTAGACATCAGCAATAACAGCTTAATACACCTTTGTCATCTTATTGCCAGGAGGTTGGAGAGAGCTGCGTCTTACGTGATGAGCTGTGCGTTGTCGTGTTTGATTCTCTGCAGCAGGCTGCTATGACGCCAATCAAGGAAGCGAACAAGGGTGTGCTCAGGATTACTGCTGACCTCTATCTGGTCTCTATATGACCAGATATCCAGACCGACCAGCATCACACGGAGACCCACAGGACGATACAGCTGAAACAGAGCAGCACAGAGCAGTGTTAGCACACACAAATCCACCCTAAAACAGATTTAATATGCTACTCTTATGGTCTTAGACAGTTCAATCAATATTTATGAACAT
The DNA here is from genome assembly GCF_048128805.1 of Centroberyx gerrardi. Taxonomy (NCBI): domain Eukaryota; kingdom Metazoa; phylum Chordata; class Actinopteri; order Beryciformes; family Berycidae; genus Centroberyx; species Centroberyx gerrardi. Next base: position 13,847,912 of record NC_136011.1, read on the forward strand.
GAGCGACTCTTTCAAACACCTAGATACCACAGAACTAAGACTCTCATCTATAATGTCGTCAGAAGAAATGAGTTTGGATTCTATGCAGTCCCACGGTGCGTAGAACCTGGAGCTTTTCTACTGTCAATGAAAATATATTGAATTCCTAAAATGTTTGAGCTTTGACTTCAAAGGAACTATATTTTGTTGTAGCAGTAACAGTTATGATTCAAAATGTCTTGGCTGTGTTGGTTTTGGCTTTCGGAGAGACTTGTTCATCATGTTTGCACATCTGTCCAAGATCAGTAGAATAATATGGAAATTCGATTTTATTTTGATTTTCCCTTTCTAAGCAAAAAACTTCTATCATTCTAACTGATAGACTACTGTATAAGAGCAAGGTACCTTGTCCACATGGTTTGTTACTTCAAGCACTCTGGCCTCTACCGTCTTCTTACTGCCAAACTTCTTATACTGGAAAGAAAGGATGGAATTTACTTAGTAAGAGCATCAACATATGCAGAAAGACAGCCTTTCTACATATAGAGGGAAGACAGTATTACTGAATAAGATAGTAACTATCAATTGGATACAACTGTAATACCAGTAGTCAGACTGAGTTAGGAAAATGAAGAAATCATACCTCTCTGTTGTCGACCACCACAACCATCTCCACTATCCTGGGCTTTCCATTGCGGCTTTTGGTCTGGCCTCTGCTTTTCTGAATAATAAAAAACGTGTTAGATATCATTGATACTGAGTGTGCATGCATATGTGTGTGTGTGTGTCTATTAGGGTTAGACTGATATATTGCTTTGAAGATATATTGAGCTGATATTGGCCTTTTCAATAAAAATATCAGAGGTGGTGGATGTGATTTTATGCTTTACACTGCTTTAAGTATACGGCATAAAATATAATCACAAAATTTCTGCTATCGACAGCTTAAATATTGGTATATATTGTCTTTACCAGGCTGCTGAGCTGGAACAGTCCAGAGGGCCGGGACCCATGGTCATAGAAAGTGGTTGTGTTTCCATGGGAACAGGTGCTCCTCTTCCTCCTCAGGTGTCTGTAGTTGTAAACAGCATGAAGACCCTCCTCCTCGTCGGCTTCAGAGCTCCGTCTGCCGGCCTGCTCCTCTGTCTCAGCACCGGCTAGAGGTTCGATCAGGTAGACCTGCTCCTGGATGTGCACAAACCCCCTGTAGTGCAAAACAGGAATACTTCAGAGTGGACATAGAAAAGTGCAAGAGTGGTGCGCCCAACCTTTAAACCAGGAAGTGACAGTTCTGAGGAGCTGAAGCAAAGAAAAAATGCAAACAACTATATTTTTCTGATCTTTTCAGCAATGACAAACCATTAAAGCATCATCCAATTCTCATGTGGATCTCAATATAATTGGTCACAACAAACTTCTCTTTGTTGCTCATGCTGTTTACTTTCCACAGCTATTAACAGCCACATAGAAATTTGTTTTTCTGCAGACAGCGGACAGTACAGCAGTTTTTTTTTTTTTTTTTTTTTTTTTTTTTTTTATCAGAGAAGCCTGGTCTTATCAGCCTGGCCTTTGTAACTTAAGGAGTCGATTGGGCTAAAGGTTTTCAGAGTCTGAGCTACATGCAGTCTAACACAGATTTAATGGTCTTAATGGATGTGCAGGGATGGAACCTGGTGAATCTTTGGACCTGAAACACTGGCGGACCCGTCCTCTTTCTGCGAGAGCCTCAGAGCAGCAGACATAGTTGCCAAACCAAGCCTTCATGGGTTTAATTGAATTTGGCACTCAGTTTAGAAAGCTGATGATCTTCCAGTAATTAGACATCTAGCATGAAGGAAATACATCCAGCTTTACTCACTTTATTCCTGAACACAGTCCCATGCTGGCAGAGGAGTCCTCCACTTCCACAATGTGTCCGTGGTAGTAGCAGTGATCCTGAACAGGCAGAAATCATTATCAGGGAATCAATGGACAGATTTCACTTGTTGTGTTTTTTTTTTTTTACTTAAACTGCCAAATATCTCAAACATAGTGCAGTAATTTTGTTTTTGAGTTTGGTGATATTGGTAAAGATATTTGTAACATGGTCAGAGAGAATGACAGCGATTAGTCCATAGGTGGTGATGTAATGTGCAATTTCTACTTGAACCTTTACACTTCCCATCCTGTTTGACACAGAACTCTAAGAACGCTATATGAGGTGTCACTTCTCAAAAAGAGGAAGTTTGTAATTGCAAACCTTAATCATCGCCTATCATGATGTATTTTATGACATTTTAAATTTCACCAAAAATAGAATACAAAACATTGGTATTTAGATTACATAAAATGTCAAGGCAGAGATCTGTACCAATTAGTAACAATCACTAGTAAAATGTGTGTCTAATTACTTTTGTGTATTCTATTATTTGTGTTTGACAGCCAGGTCTGAAAAACTGACACATAAACTGTAAGAAGACTTGTGACAGCAGACTTTCACAGATGTCAGACTCCTCAATGGAAAAACCCTGCGTTTTACAAAACCTATTTCCCCTATTGGACAGCTCAGAGCTGTGACGGTGACTTAGGCTGAAGATGAAATCACACCATACAGCAAAACCACAATAAGGGCAAGGACAGGAAGACAAATGTGGCAAACAGTGAAACTGGGTGGGTAGATGGTACAGGATATCCCGCACAAGGAATATGCAGCCTACTTTAATCATTTAGCTGTATGTCCTGAATCACAAGATAACGCTTTGGAAGTGTACAAACCTGAAAAACATCACAGTGTGCAGTGACAAAAAATAGATAAATACATTTCTTGCCTCTAGAATTGTAATTAATTTGATAAACGTATTTAGGGGTATTTGCAATGTGTAAGAAAGCATCCGTGTTGCTGCATTTTGTCCTATTTAAAGTTATACATTTAGAAATTTAGGCAGTCATAGCTTGTTTCACTCAAATAATATAGCAAAGATAGAACACATTATTATGCAGAGTTGTATATTCCCAACCTGATTCTGAATAAAAGGATAGTGTTAATGTTAATGTTAGTGAATGAATACCAAACTACCTCATGATCTGGAGTAGTTGTCACGTGGGTGCCATGCTCAGAATAGTGTGTCACAGAATAGTTTTTCCCGACAAGATTTCTGGAATTAAAACATTTTGTTCTGTCAATAAGTTGAGGAAAAGATCAAGGGAGAAAGTGTGTGTGGACTGTACTCACAGTCAAAAGTTTGGACACACCACATTTTTTGTAATTTTTACTATTTTCCACATTTTAAAATAATAGTAAAGACATCAAAACTATGAAATAACACAAATGGAATAATGCAGTGACCAAAAAAGTGTTAAACGAATCAAAACTATCTTATATTTTAGATTCTTTAAAGTAGCCACCCTTTGCCTTGATGGAAAGGCAAATGCTTTGGAAAGAAATTTATTCATAGGCATCAACTTAACTATTTATTTACTATTTACTATATATTTGTCTAAAAAACAAATTTCAAGCATTTAAGCATAAAACCTTTAGATCAAAATAGCTTTAAGAGAATGAAAAACATAATACATTCAGTCAAGTGTGTCCAAACTTGACTGGTGTAGTGTATTTAAAAAAAAGACAAAGAAACTTCAGTTCAATCAGTTCCTGCTTATTATGACATTAAAGTCATCTCACCTGTTCTTCTCCAGGTGTAAAGTGCAATTCTGCCCCGCTATTGTCAGAGAGTACTCGATCACATCTGGGTATGTCTACACACACACACACACACACACACACACAAAAGATGAGACTTAAGTGCATTCTTTCGCAGCAAATAAATGGCCATGAAACTGACTGAATGACACAATATAAATTTACGTTACCTGCTGTGTAGAAAAAGTAATGTGAGATGCATCCTGAAGTTTCCGAGGTATCACTGTTTCATATTCCATCACATGAGGTAGACTCCTCTGACTGCCCGCAATTAGTCCTGCAAGTAGGGATATTTTATCAGACAAAGAAAGAAAGATAGAAAGAAAGAAAGAACAAAGAAATAAACAAAGAAATAAACAAAGAAACACAGAAACAAACAAACAAGAAGAAAAGAAAAGAAAAGAAAAGAAAAGAAAAGAAAAGAACAGAAAAGAAAAGAAAAGAAACAAAATAGAACAGCCGTACCCCAAGAGGAGATGCAGACACATATGAAATATCCAGAGTATCGCATGTTGCTGTAACGGACCGGACCGTCATTGAATGCCTCGCAGTCTCAGAGAAACCCCAAAGACCTTCAGCTCTTCTCCTCCGCCCTCTCTCTCTGTCCCCCCCCCCCCCCCCCCCCCCCTCTCTCTCTCTCTCTCTCTCTCTCTCTGCCGTGTAATATCCTGAAAATTAGCATTTGGGGCTGACAAACCACATGAGTCAGTATCCGAGTCCAACTTTGCCCTTAGACGACTTCTGCTGCAACAAAAAAACATTTCCCTTACTTTTGAAGTTTGCCTCCGAAATGTGTACAATGTTAAGGTAATTTCGCAATTTAACCGAAGAGCTTACAGCCAAATGATGTTTTTTGACACAGTAGGCCTAATCTTTTTGCCCCCACCCAATCATGAGTTATTTATAACAATTAGAAACATGCATTATCTAATATTTCAAACACAACTCTAATCTGATCAACTTGGGTATTTTCAGGACTACAGTTAATACATAATAATATAGTAATTAAATATATTTTGTAATCATATTATTGTAATTTCGTTACATGCAATTAACTTGTCTAATATCCAATATCACGAGAGTATCTCAGATCCCCTTAGTGACATTTGTCGCCATCTACTGGCTGAATGGTTGAATGGTCAGACTGGCACAGATTCAGACAAGATTTGTGAGAATCCTGAAGTCAATAATGTCTGCTTTGTGCGCATCTGTCTGATACCGAGAAGGATTGCGTTTAGAAATAGAAATCTGTAAATAAAGGACTTGGTAGCACCTGAGAGGTGGAAGAATGAATGAGATCTCACTCTGCCACTATTTCTGGGTACCAAAAACGTCATCGACTCAGAATAATTTGTCTCAGTGGTAAGGTTAACGCCCACACCTTTGCAGACCAGAAGATGGGCATTTTGTCACCATGGAGTGATGTGTCTTCTTAAACATATAAGATCTTTGCCAGCGCACGGGCGTATGTGATGACGTCGTCTCTCCGCGTCGTGAACAACAACCCAACAACCAAAGCACTGCTGCTGCTGCTGCTCGTCCAGCCAGAGAGCATGAGAACCGTTAGAAACGATGTTCCAGCCAGAGTTGATCCGAGTTTTAACAGAGAGCGATTATTTAGTAAAAACTTTAAGTGAAGGCTTCCAGACGGCCGACTCACACCCGACGGAGCCGAGGCAGAGTGAAGAGGACAACACATCGACACCGTTCAACTTCACCCCACAACGGATACATCTACACAAGGACCACGAGCTGTTTGAGGTAACACCGCATTGTGATAACTTTTTTTTTTAGAATAAAATAGCAATGAAGTGAACTGACTGAACTGCCCTCATTTTGCTGGGAAATCCCCCTCAAGGACCCAGTTTGGGAACATTGACCTAACGCTAATGGAGTGTGTTGCTTTTCTAACCAATGATGACTTAAATAGTATCATGGTTACCCACTGAATGTGTATTGGAATATGTCTTTCAGGATGGGGACATTCACAGACACCTGTATTTGCAAAACCTCTCAACCTCAGAGACAGACGACAAGCCAAAGCTCAGGTATAAAAGTAAGAACATCACCAGGCATGACTGAACCTTGGGGTGTGGAGTCTGCGTTTTGTTGTCATGATATATTATTATCATGACTTTTTGCTGCTATTAAACTCCATCATAGCTACACTGGAAATACCTCAACATGACGTCCTGTCGTCTACGTTTGGCCAATTATCTGTGGGAATAACAAAAATACACCACCAAACTAAAAAATGGTCCATCACCAATAGCTGTTGTTTAACAGTATGAAAGTGTTGTAAGGTGGATTTTTCCTTTAACTGTAGCCCTTTGCCATCTCTTCTGAGCAATTCACATGAAGCATAAAAGTCTCTGCTCATCAGGTAGTGTTGTTCAGGTTGTCACCCTCTGTATCTTTCTCACCTTCCTCCTCCTCTTGCCCTTTCCCCAACCCACAGTGTGTCTGAGTTTGCCTGTCACATCTCTGGCTGCAGTCAGGTGTTCAGCAGTGTGGAGGAGTACGAGCATCACTACAACTCCCTGCACAGACACGTGTGCTGCTCCTGCCGCCGCTCCCTGCCCTCCGCCCGCCTCCTGGACATTCACATTCAGGAGTGGCATGACTCTCTCTTTGCCATCCTCGCCCAAAGGCAAGACATGGTAAAGTAAACAAACCCTACAACGAAAATAAGAGTTCTGAGATTATTTTCATACCCATGCCATTTTCAAAGATAGTTTGATTCTTAGCTTTGAGCAACCTCATGTTGGTTGTATTAAATTTGTCACTCACTCGGTAAATAAACTACAAACAATTAAGTTTAACAAGCATTTAAGACTAATGCTTTTTCATTATTCCTGACTCTTCCCTTTTATTTTCCAGTACCAGTGTTTGGTGGAGGGCTGTGGACAGAAGTTCAGGACAAGTAAACAGAGGAAAGATCATCTAATAAGAATTCACAAGTATCCTCCGGACTTCAGATTTGACAAGACCAAGAAAGACAAAGGGTAAGACGTCCCTGCCTCCATTTTGTCCACTAGATGGCAGCAACAATCATCATTAGAGATGGGACTCAATGGAGCATTTTGATCTTGGAGAGCCCAGGTCCATTAGTAAACAGGCTTCATGTTTCAAAATTGAATTTCATTGACAAAAATCTAGCAGAGCCGGAGCTATGTATCTGGTTTGTAATAGACTACAAGTTACAAGTTTGTAATAGACTTGTAATTAGACTTTTTTTTTTATCATCAAGGCAAGTTATGACATTTAAGTTAAGAGAGTTAAGACATTTTAAAGAGTGAGGTTGTCTTTGCTGTTCTACCAATGAAACCAATGTGTAGATTTGCTGTTATAGGCTACTGTAGGCAAGGAACCTTTAAAACCCAGCTTCAGTGTAAATAGCTAAAGTGCAAATGTTTATATCATAGTTTTGTCTGACCTGACAAACAATGAAATGGCTTGAAAAACTGTTTAATCAGTTTATTTTTCCTCAAAGTTTTTTATGTTTGTGTGTATATTTTTAATATGTTGATATCTTTACGAACAGAACCCAAGAGACGAAGAGCCAGCGGCAGAAAGACGCAGCCGTGGAGGTGATGGAGGGTGTGTGTGAGTCTGAGGGTGTGTGTGAGTCTGAGGGTGTGTGTGAGGTGATGTGCGGCGCGGTGTCCGACCAACCAGAGGAAGGGGAAGCCATGGAGCCCGGTGTGTGTGAGGCAGCGGGGAGAGTGGAGGCTGCTCACATGGCCAACTCTGCCTCCAATGAGACGCATTCAGCACTGAGCGCAGAGCAACCGAAGCCGCGCTACTCCTACAGGTTAGTCTTCAGGAAAGTCGACTGGGTGATTTTCACACTGGACTTACTCAGGTTGGGCCTAGAGCTAAGTTAGCCATTTTCACAAGGCAATAAGCTCTACACTTCTAATGTTAACTCTCTTTAGTTGAGGGATCCAGTTTTCTCAAGGTTAAAAACAGTCCAGAATGCAATTCACCCTTTAAGTAAAGTATAGGAAGGGCTCATTAATGTGTCTGTTTAGGCAGTTTGTATTAGTTGATATCAGGAAGAATTGAAACAGCTGACAACATTGTTTAATTAGAAATGTATGTAATGTGATATCTGGTGAATTCTCCTTACTGACAGCTTTCCTTCTTTAAATGAAAAGCCTTCTGAGATACAAATTTCAGCGGCCATGTTTTCCTGTTTCAGGGTCCCGGCAACTGTGTGCTTCGGTCAAGGCTCAGTCCGAGGGTTTAGAGGGCGAGGAAGGAGGAAATGAAGCAGCGGCAGTAAGCCTTCCGTCGCTCGTCTCTAAAGATGAATAACTTTGTATCGTTGTCTTGTAATGGAGAACATTTCCTGTCGGATTTGTCCTTAACTGTAAATAAACTGTTTTTTTGATGAGCAAGTTTTGACATGAAAACATGATTTTTCTCAAGTCATCAGTACCCGTAGATGTCAGATGTTTAGTGGGAAGCGGTTCATGACATGGGTGTGTAGACCTGTGCAGCCGATCACAGAACACCTTTTGTTGTGTATAATTTATTGTCTCCTACAAGGCTCCCATTTCACCTTTCCTCCCGGTGGTGGCGTCCAGGCTGTTAACAGACTGGACCAACAGCGCTTCCGAGCAGCAAAGTGTTTTCCGATGGAGATTATCCGTTGGTGAATACAGTCTTTTATCTGTGTGCTGGTGAAGTGGCCTCATCTGGCTCCAACATGTTTCTGTGTCTTTATGCGAGCTGCTGTACATAGTTGGGAGTTCTTGTATTGTTGACAGTTTGACAAAATAAAATGTTTAATGCATGCATTGCACTTTAAAAGAATAATGCAATGTGTAGCTTGAGGCAACTTCCAAGCACAGCCTGAACAGTTTTAATAAATATGTAAATTGTAGACCAGCTTTACAAGTACATTTTAAGTCCGTTGATGAGAAAATGAAAATGAACTGCGGAATTTACATCATATATTTTAATAGTTGTACAAAACACTTTTCCACCCATCAAATAAGAATACACTGTACACTGATGACTGATACTGTCAATATATCAGTCATGTTTATCATTTTGAGCATTTGCAAAAATAGTTGAAGACTTTTATTTACATGTCTAGCAATAATGAAACTGACAATGCCTACTGTGGTCTTATAAGAGCTTTGAATATCATTTGTGCAATTTTTGAAGTTTCCCTTTGAGGTAAAATATACAATTTAAAACTTTTAAATGACAATAGTAAAGATGCAGATTTATTTTGCAATAGATTCTTATATTTAATCTGGGGAAGTCAAAACAAGTTAGAAACACACAACTGGTTTAGTACAGTTATTAGTGTAATGGTTTATTTATGGCTCATAGTAACCTTAGGTAGCATCAAGTCATTTGAGACTATATTTAATAGCCCAGTGGTAAAATGTCTAAGTTAAACATATTTGTGAAGACGGCAATTGGAAAAACAAACTTTCTGGTAACACTTGATGGCATATCAATAACTGATTTGGCTATAATGTGTTAAAAAAAAGTGTGAAGCTCTTATAATGGACATATACTGTATCCATCAATGAAGCAAATTAAAATCTATTCCATCATGGCTCTTATTTAGTTGTTATTCATATGGGGTATTATGAGCTAATATGTAAGTGTAGACACATGCACTATAATTATGAATATCTGTATAATGCTTTGTCTTAATTAAAGTGTGTTTGTTTTTGTTGAATGGATTTTGATTCAAAAGCATCAGGTTGGTTATGTTGCGGTCCAAGTGGTTCTTCAGAAGTTCAGGGAACATTTTAGTCCTATAGAAACTTCTTTGATAACTTTTTTTGCTCTATAGACCTATAGAGAAACGTTTTACTGTGGGCTACATATCGCCAAAGTCACTAATATGTTTAATAATAGTAAGCAAGTTCATATGATCCGCCAAATAAATTATGCTTGGTAGGCTACTTTTTTACCAGTAGCCAACAAACTAAGGTAGACCTAGACTACCCAGTTATAAATGAAATGTGGATGAATAAATGTCGATACTTTAGTGTTATTCTTTTCCCCACAATTTGAAAAGCATGTCCATTATAAAGTCCGAATTTTTCAAAGGCCTCAGGAATAAGCTATAACAGTTTTAAGCCTGGAAATACAACATTCATCCGGTCACTTTAGCATCAAACCGCTCTGAGCTGCAGTGAGAGGCTGTGTGCCTTCAGATAATGATATTCATGTCGTCTTCTCTGTGACATCAATTCGTTTGGACTAAATACCTCTATCGAGATATAAAGCTCACTATACACATGAAATGATTTTTCATACGCAAAATGAGCGCAATAAGAGTCCTTAAGGAAACCAAGGAAATGATATATTGTCTGAATACGCTGCAAAAAAAAAGCCCATTTTAAAAAGTCATTTAGTGTATTGAGACTTAAAATGTTGTTTTCCTTAAAACATTTGAAAAATGCCAATGGAGTGAAAATATTTAACTTTTTTTCCAGTGCAGTTTCACCCGTTTCTTGGAAAAAATGACTGAATCACTTAGTGACACTTTAAAAAGACAGTTGATATACATTGGAAAAAATTCTCACCCCATTGACATATTGTTTTCAGTTGTTTAAGAAAAATAAGATTTTTGATTCAATATTAGACTGAACGACTTGCTAAGACGGAGACTTTCTGCAGCTGTTAAAGGCATATTTTTTCAAGGCAGCTTTCCCAAAAAAATGCAGTTCAAGTGAGTTAGTGAGCGTTAAGACAAGTAGTACATCCCATATGGTCCACTGTATAGTCCTGGTACGGGTAAGGCAGGCCGCGGTCCGTTTAGGGCACCGTAGAGGGACGGTGCGCCCATGGGTGCGCCCAGGGCAGGGAAGGGAAAGGCGAAGGCCGGGAGGAGCGGCTTTGCGGCCAGCTTGAGTTTCTCCAGCTCGGCCTCCTGTAATCTCTTGGCCTTGGCCCTGCGGTTCTGAAACCAAATCTTGACCTGGGTCTCTGTGAGGCTGAGGGAGCTGGAGAACTCCGCTCTCTCCGCGATGGAGAGGTATTGTTTCTGACGGAACTTCCTCTCCAGAGACAGCAGCTGGGAGGTTGTGAAGGGAGTTCTGGGCTTTCTGTTGTTCTTGTGTTTCCTCAGAGTGCACGCTGTTGGGCTGGGGAGTCCTGCAAGTTCATTTGGAGAGTCAAATCATTGGAATATACAATAACAAATGAATTGGGTGTGACTTCATATAGCTTCAAGCAACTTCACAAGTTTGATTTTGACATTATGCAGCGATAAAGGTAATGCCTGCGCAGGGAAATGTCATGTAGGCCTACACTGGATGTACAACACATTAGGGACATCCTCCTGATACTGAGTTGCACAATCCACATCTCAGAAGAGAGAAGCAGAGTTAGAGAAGAAGTTTTAAGCTTTGAGACAGTCTCAAAGCTTAAAACTTCTTCTCTAACTCGTCTGCTTCTCTTTTTCTACATCTCGTCATCTGTTATTGGTATAGATTTAACAAGGGAAATCAATAAGGGATAATCATAACCTGGACTAATTTCATCAGTGTACTTCATGAAGAGTGTTCCTAATATTTTGTACATTCAGTGTAATATTGTTATCGGACACCACACGCAAGGGCCTAAGAGGCTTTCCACGAGTTCCAAAACAGTTTTAGACAGTTGTCCTATCTGTCAATGTTTCTCTAAAAAAAATGAGAGAGAAAGAGAGTGAACTCACTTGGAGGGGAGGTGTATGGAGGCTGGAACCAGGGGCTCGGCTCCTTGTCGCTGAGCTCCACCACCTCTGGTTTGGAGCGGTCGGACAGCGCGTAAAGTCCCCTCGGTGACTGACACTCGGCCTCCTCCGGCCGGACGCAGCCTACACCAGACTCTGGGGAGGCTGAGTGGAGGCTTCTGGCCGGCGTCCGGTCCGATATTAGGGATTCCACACTGAAAGGCAGATCTAAACTTTTGGTTTTACATCTTCTGACAGGCGACTGGTCGAGCTTCTGAAGCTCATCAGTTCCCACACTACTGGTCCGCTCCTCTGGTAAGGTCTCCCCCGCAGCGGCCGCGGGTGGGGATCCCTGTGCAGGATTCATTACGCACGACTGAGGTGCCATACAACTAATTTGCCGGCCGATCACTCCCTCGCTGTTTGTTTCGTGCTTCACTCTAGGAAATGTCTTCTGTCGAGGCTCCTGGCGATGCTCTGCAGCTACGTGGTAAATTCAGTTTTACGCACGGACGTGCCTCTCCCTCAGTGAAGTGCCACAAGTTTCTCTCTCATCTTGCCGCCTGCCTATCAGCCTGTCGACTTGTCCACGTGACTCAACCCAAACAGTTTTTGATAGGTCAGGCTTTTCCCGAGAGACAAGCGGTCCGGTTTATGCGCCTGTAGATGTCCAGCCTTGACAGATGTAAACCTCCGTGCAGGATGGATGGTTAGTGCACGCTGTATGCTACTTTATCTATTCTCCACGTTACACCGTTATAACACGGATACGTTTAATCCTCACTTCTGATTGGCTGAGTCACGTTACAGTGGTAAAATAGCATACCTGATAAACGCACACCTGTGACAGCTAATTGCATATGTTAATGCACTAACCGAAAATCACCACACATACCGGTAGGCTAATTATGTGTCGCTTATTCATCACATTGTTTAATTACTGTTCAAGAACTATATTACCTGGCGGAGTAATAACATTTAATTGTTATTGATAAAAAAAATACAAGATTTCTGGAACATTTGTGTTCTCTCTTTAAATGCAATGGTGTGTTACCGTGTCTTATTACAGCAATAAGCCACTCCACGCCGTGATTTACAATGATTTTAGAGCAGTTAAAAGGGTTTTACACAAAGTCACTGTGAACCACCATCTCGTGGTTAATTAAACTGTGTTTGAACTGCGGCTGTGTTTTGGCCATATTGCATCCTATTGTGTTCAGGTCCTTTGAGAGACAGTAAAACCCCAAACAAATAGTGGAAGCGGCCTATCCAAATGTAGGCCTATCTTGATATGGAGCGCCTCAAATCAAGTCAAATCAAGTCAAAATCATTTTCAACGAAACCCAAGATGTGGGAACAGTTGTTGGCCCTGCAGCAGCATACTGACTATAAGGACAATTGGTTAAGTGGAGTTAACTGTTTCTTTCCCCGAGGTACTTTCTGCTTTGATCCTGCCGCGACTGGCGCCTGTCTGCTCTCTCTCTCTCTCTCTCTCTCTCTCTCTCTCTCTCTCTCTCTCTCTCTCTCTCTCTCTCTCTCCTCTCTCTCTCTCTCTCTCTCTCTCTCTCTCTCTCTCTCTCTCTCTCTCTCTCTCCTGTGACAGTGATAGATAGCTGGGCAACCATACAAGCTTCAAATGACTGTAATTTAGTTCCCTACAACATTGCAATTCTCCTCTACTTATGAATATTACCACTCTCTAAAGGATATCTGAAGGGATATAGGAATGCTTCCATTGTTTTGTTTCTGTTCCATTGTTTTGTAATGAATGAATAATTGATATTTCCTGCTTCTCTTTGAGTATATACTTGCCAGAAAAGTCAACAATGAGTATTTTGGTTTGAGAAAGTAGGGAGCTGAATTTGATCCAGTATCTTTTCATTGTTTGTGTTCCATCTCTTTCACTCTCTTTCAATCTATACGTCTGTTTGTCTGTCTGTCTGCTCCCCCACTCATTCCTCCCCCATCCTCAAATCTGTGTGTGTGTGTGTGTGTGTGTGTGTGCACGTCCATTTGCCCCCACACTTCTCTGAACCCTGCTGGCTTGCCACAGCGGAGGATTGTTTAAGGAGGTAATTGTGGTTTTCAAAAAAAGTTTTCCTTTCGAACCAAACATGTCGAAGCAGGCTTTATATATTTCATTTTTTATCTTTCTCTTTCATGAGAGTTGGCAGCGCTTACAGCTATCCTAAGCAAACTTTGGGGAGGGGGCCGGAGTCGTGTGGGATAAACATTTATGAAACGCACAGCGGGGAACTCTGTGGTAAAAGTGTATCATCTTTAAAAGGAAGGGAGGCCTGCTTGGTGAAGCATAACAGAACATAATCCTGTGTCTGAGTGGACCTGCCAACACTGGGTATGTCAAAATGTCAATGGAAGTAAGAGCGCAAACCTTTCCATCCTGCCATTTACAGTGCATCACACTCTATACGAATTCTCTTCATCTTTATAGCCAGAATGAAGTGTTGAATGGTATACAACACTAACACAGTATCACATTTACAATGCAGTCCAATTTACAACCATAACCTGACCTGGTTTGTTTATCGTTACTCTGCTGTTGAAGAACATGGCAGAATCAGGGGGGGACAGTGTGAGGAGTGAGGACTCTAATATAGAGCAGAACTAAAGCCAATTCCACCTTAACAGCATCCAATAGTTATGTTGGAGTAACTGATTTTCAGAGGCTATTCGATTTATTTAATTAACAATGCCTCAATTATCCACTTTAAACAATGCTCGTGCATGGCCCCATGTATGCAACAGACACTGTAAAATAGCCTGATTGTTATTTTGGCATACGGGTGTTAGATTAATTACGGAAATAATTACTGAGTCAAACATACAGTGCCCTGTCAGTGGATGAATTGTGAGAAGCGCGCTTGGCCCACTGCAGCGATGCAGAGGGCCTGAGGTCTTACCACTGACGTTCCCCTTTATCTGATGGAGCTTGCAGGGAATTGCAACAGCACGTCAGCCCTGATTATGTCAGTCGTTTCATCTGTCTCACCATCAGCACTGCAGCGCACATCGTGTCATATGAGCTGTTGTTCTCTCCGAGCATGCTCAGAATCAGCCGGCCCCAAGTCTAACCTGTTGACCTCCAGCTATGAAGAAGCTCACTGATCTGACCCGCCGCCCCGTATTACATACCTAGGCGTGAAATAAGCCATTCTCTTTCTCTCTTTTCATTAACCTGCCTCTTGTGGTGCAAAGCTTAAGCTATATCCCATGTGACTCCAGAGAACATTTCTGTCCCAGCGTGTCACAGGTTAAAACATGACAGGAGGCGTTGCTGAAGCTGACAGCAGGCCCTGCAGCCCTCTAGGTTTCATTTAGAGGAGCAGTTACTCCCTCCAGCCACCAGGGGGACCGCAGGACGCAGCTTCAAGCAAATTGGGGAAAAGTGAAAATCAAAATGCACGCGCTACAGCCTGAATTACCCTTTAACTCGAACACTCATTTGCATACTAAGCTGAGCATAATTAACATGGAGTTAAGTGGTTATCTGTTATAATCATGCCCTGTGAGGATGATATCTCCATTTCTTTTTGAGGGGGACATACTGGGGACAGGGCAGATGATGTTTGAAAGCTTTGTAATTACCTGATGGGTTGCTGATTGGTTAAGTGCTTTCATTTATCCTCTATATGTTAGCATGAGTCGGCGGCCAGGGGAAAGTGTTGACAGGCAAGCAGCGAGCGGGTTATTATGCCTCTGTGTGTTTGGATGTAGGATATTGGGTTTGGTGACAGGGAGGCGCGTTCCACATGGCGTCTAACAGAGACGAGCGCAGTGTTTGGCTGACGGAGACTCGGCGGTGAGTCTTGCCCGCAGCGGCAGGTGCTAACAGGTGAACACAGAGATATTGTTGGCGTATTGTTGCGGTTCGGGAGGGACGGAGGGGGACAAAGGGAACCGGACACCCTCTCTGGACCCGGAGCGAGCCAGGGGTTAGGGTGAGCTCAGTGACAGCGCTGACAGCAGAGGGGAACTCAGATGGTGACCTGCACTCTGTGAGGATAATGATGATGATGATAATGTTAGAGAGCGCCCCGCTAACAGAGGGTAGCGATGTAAAATTATCATAGGCTCTTTTATTGTCTGGCCCTGATAGCAGATGTAGGCAACGTTTGGTATGAGGGTGTTGACAGCAGAAGAGCAGGGGACATCACAGGACTAATGCAGCTAGGGAAACCTGACACACACACACACACACACACACACACACACACATAAACGCACACATACAGAAACGGACAGCTCTCACCATGCAGTCTTTGGCTATAAGGAGTCTGCAATATGGAGAGGTTCAACTTTAAACTATCGAGAAATTTCCTGAGAGTGTAATGAGAGCAGCATTCCAGTGGCTCACAGTGGGACAGAGAGGACTGACATGGCTTAACAGTAATGACTAGAGTGTAGCCATTTTGTGGTCAAGTGAATGACTGGAGAATGTTACCACACTATAAAATATGCTCTTGCACTCTCGTTCTGTTTCTTATCTGCTTCGCTCCCCCTCTCTTTCCCCAGAGGCTAGATTTACAGTGAATTAGTTTTCACAAAAGTTTCTGCCACAACGTCAATTTCCCCCTCGGTGTCTTAACTTGATGCAGAATGAGGTCAGACCACAAAATCAGCACATTATGTGACAGTAGTGAGCACAGTTTGGTGTACATTCACACTACAGCCAAGGACTATGGTGATATTAACTTTTTGTGAGTGTACTGGGCAACATAACACAAACCACTTGAACAATGGCAGCTGTAAATGACGCACTGATTTATGTCAAACAGTTGTTCTCCATCAAGTATTTGGAAATTAGGTGAAACGTTTCCCAACAATATTCTGAAACCCCCAAAGCGATGGCAACTGAGCTGCGACAAAGTGAGCTGTGACAAACCTCACAGAGGGACTGAAAGCACCTGTTGGTGAGAAAATAACCAGATAAAACAGCCACTTCATTGTGCCCCTTTCTTACTACAAGTCATGCCTCTTTCATGTGTCCAAAATAAGTCTAATTTAAGATACAGAGATTAATTTGATTTTATGGAGGACAGCTAAATGCACCTTCTTTTAGTGTTTGATACTGTCTTTTTTAAAATCTCAACATATGTGCTGCAGCCTTAATGACCTTTCTTTGAGGTGAACCGAAAAAAGCCAGAAATGGATTAGCCAACCTCTTCTGTTGCAACACAAAAAATCAGCATTCAAGATATTTAATAGCGGTTTGTTTATCCACTGAACCACAACAGCAAAAATGTGTACCAAGAGCAACATTCAGTTTGACATTTCAGAGGAACTGCTGTGTGTTTTAAATCATATTTAGTGTATAAACACTCTTGTGATTTAATTTATATCCATTTTCCCCCTCACACACTAGTCCACAACTAGGTTGCGGCTGCTTTTCTTGTGTTTCTCTGTGTCCCTACAGTGCACAAATTTTATTTTTCAGCAAATGATTCCATAACGAGAAGATGACTTGCTTGGAGCTAGCACTAGTAGTGTTGGTCTGGGTCTCAGAAGGACATGGCCACATCTCTGATGCAAATTTCCTCAGAGCTTGTGACTCAAATTGACCTTAAAAGATGTTTTCTGTTAAGTATATCCATTATGTAAATCAATTATGGTATCATCGTCTCCCGCAGGCTCTTACAATGTTGGCAATTGAGAAGCTGAAACTGGAACAATTTGGGGTTACATGCCTTGCTCAGGGGCATTTTGGCGGTAGCTCTTGATGGTGGGAAGAGCCCTTCGCCTCCACTTCCCCCACCCGGCCCGTCTGTGGATTTGAGCCAATGTGACGTTCTGGTCACACGCCCACTTTTCTAACCTCCAGGCAAACGCTGTCCTTAAACTGTCTTACGCATCTCAAATGTGAAAACAAATGCTGCATACAAATATTGTTTAATTAAAAAAAATATTTGGGACACTAACCTGTGTGTGTGTGTGTGTGTGTGTGTGTGTGTGTGTGTGTGTGTGTGTGCGCGTGTGTGTGTGTGTGTGTGTGTGTGCGCGCGCCTGTGATCTCAACACAGTGACAGCCTGAACAAATATGCTGAGTTGATTATTCTGAGATTACAATATTCCACGTCCTCTCATGAAGCTCTGAAAGAGATGGGAGGGGAGAGCAGAGGCCCCTGAATAAACAACCATTAAATTCTCCCTATGCCTGTCTGAGGGGACCCTTCAGATTTTTCGGCCATGTTTGAAACAAACCGAACCACAGAGCCAGACAGAAACAGAATTATATATAGGGAGAAGGAAAGATATTTGTCAGAATAAGGAGGCACATTTACATTTAACACTTAATCTCTTTAGATTGGATGCTCGAAGGGATGCGGAGTAGCCGACAGAAGGATAAAGGAAGGAAGATGGGTGGACGGAGAGAAGAGGGGGATGAAGAGGACGGAGGAGAAGATGAAAGCTTTGTTGTGCTGATGCTTAATGAGCTGGAAAACACAATTGAACTTCTCTGACTGTGGAAATTGCTGTGAGGGCATCGTAAATTAGCGTCAGTGTGGGAGCTAGCCCGCTGACAGAAAGGGGCTTTGTGTGGGAAGGCTTCTTCACAGGCCTGCGGTCCACAGAGAGCCTTACAGCCGCCCAGTGATGAGAACAGACAGCGTCAGAGCCAGATCTGTCCGACGTAAAGGAGTTCAGCACTCATTCTGTAATGTGGAGGAAAAGTTTGACAGGGTTTAAGTTTAAGTCTGATACCCCTCTGACCCTTTTGTCATCTTCCTTCACTACTCTTCCTCGAGATCTCTTCCATCCCACCTGAGAAGCAAAGTCTTCCAATGAACTGTACCTTACTTTTCTAATCTTAGCTTTCACTGTTACCTCCATCCCGCTGCACTAGACCTCTCCACACTTTCGGACCCATTCTTTCTCCGTGCCCTATTCTACCTCTGGGTTATTGCTCTATAAACTGGGATGCCAGAGAAAGAACAGAGAGACAGAGACAGACAAAGAGAGAGAGAGAGAGAGAGAGAGCAGAATTAGGAGCGAGGGGATGAGGGAGAAAGGCAGGGAAGAGGAGACGAGTCTAACTCTTCCCTGATATTTAGTGAACACCAAAGGGTGACTCTTCATTCTGGCTTTGCAGGCTTGGCACATGCCTTCTGTTACTAAGTGGCTTCATATTGAAAGGCTCCGCGGCTGCTATTCTCTCTCCCACTGGGTGCCAGCCTCTCTGCCCTGGCAGCTGCTGGGCTTTAGAATAGGCCCATAGTTTCCCCTCTGCAGGTGAGCTGCACAGCCAAAACAGGGCCCCTCAATGGCCCTTTCAGAGCCTCAATAGGAAACTGACTTGGGGAGAGAGGAACGGGCACACAATGGCCGCCTTCTCTGGACATAGAGAAGATGGAGATGAGCTATTGGGGTGCTGCTTTAGTGTTGCTTATAGCCATGTCGAGGAGAGGTGATGAGAGAAGAGAGGAGAGGAGAGGATGAGTTCCTCCTGTTAAGTTTTGAAGGCGTGGCTCTTTTCCCCGTAGCGTTTTTAGTTTTTGCCGTTGCCATGCAGGGATGTCCTGTCACCCTGCGTCTCCGATGTAATTGCTGTGCCTTTTGAAACCTGACAAAACCAAATGTTTTTTCCATGTCCTGGGGCGACGGGGGTGACACTCGGCTCCCTATCCGCACCTCCCCTCTTTCCACCCCCCCCCCCCCCCCCCCCCCCCCCCCCCAGACCGCTGGAACTCCCTCTCACCCCGGCAGAACCCTTCCCATGCAGGGAGGGAAGAATGCACCTCCCTCTGCTCCCTCTCACCTCCTTTTCATACTTTGCTTTTTAACTTTTATTAGCAACAGCTTTCACTGACATATCAAGAGTTGGCGACGGAAAGATGGGGTGAGGGAGGGGATGAGAGATGGAGAGAGAGAGGGTTTGGAAGTGTGCAGAGAGGGGATAGTGACTAGTGATACGGAAAAGGGAATGTGGGTTATCCTCTATATCTTCGCCGATAATTCCAGCATATCCCCGTCGGGCAAAAATAGAAGCCAAAACAACAGATATTGAATCATTTCACTCTTTCCCCTAATCTGAAAGGGCAGCAAGAAACAATTTGACAATCTCTGATTTATCCCTGACTCAAAATTACAGGAGTATTATTATAGCATATTGGTTTTCTTTGTTATGTTCACATTTCACATAACAGTTTAAGGTGCACACACACACACACACACACACACACACAGATTATGGAGCCTTTAGCTGTCTGATCTAATTAAGTTGGGTAAGAAGATGCTATCAGTCCCTGTCTTATTTTTCCTCTCTGTTTCTCTCTCTCTCTCTCTTTCCCTCTCCCTCTCTAATCAGTTCCACTCTGTTATTGCTGGCCCCAGGGTGTTTACCTCTTTGCTAAACTGCTTTCACAAGCATGAGACCAAAGACTCAAATGACTATTAGAGCCTCTAAATACCCACTCAGAGCCACAGTCCCTGTGTGCCTGACTGGGGGCTGACCTTTTGGAAGTTGTTGCAAGCATTAAAGAATCATTGCTAGCTGATCTGGCACTCCTTACACTTTCTTAAGCCAGGAATCAGGTTTTCCCTTTAAAGCTAGTCAACCAGTTTTGAAAGGTTAAGTGGTGAATAGAAGCTCTCATGGCAGCAGCAGCAGAGAGAGCGGAGCAGACTGATGAGACCGGCTCCGACCACAACACTGCAGGACAATAACTGCTATGAAATCCTGAACAGACAAACGAACAAGAGTTCTGAGGACAGACATGCTCATGAATACACCATGCTCCGTGTATTATTTGCTCTGAGGTTTTGAGAAGAAGGAAGCATTTCCTGCAGTCGGGGCAGCTGGGAGTGATTTAGTGACATTATTAAAATCCCATTCTGGCAAACGTCTCTCCTCAGGGATAAGTTCAGAGGACTATGTAAACCAATAATGTAACAGTAACCCCCTTTAGTGAGATTTATCTTGTGTTGTCTTATTTTGACAGGACACAGTGGGCACTGGGCATCATTATTGTGTTAGTTTAGTTTACAAAGAGCAACGTGACTTTTGAATCTAACCGCTCCTGATACAGCATTTAACTCTCTAACTAAACTCTAATTCCTGGAATACACATTTGCTGCCCTACAAAGCCAAAGTGACTGTGTGAGTAGTATAGCTAGTTTATCTCCTGTCCTGTCAAAATTACTGTTGGTACAGCAGTGGTCTGTAGATCATTTAATTGCATTTTTGCCTATAATGTCTGTTGATATGAAGTCTAAACCCTTGGCATAACCTTTGGCCTGTAAAACACACCAAAAGTTACTGCTGTTTGCCTTTGCAGGGCAGCACAGATAGCATGTCTTCTGACAACTACTTCTCCTCTGTACCCCAATGAACGCCATGTTTGACCGTGCTTGACCTCCGTTGCATGATTTCCTCCACATCATCACATGTCATTACTCACGCTAAGTGCTAGAGAGACCAAGAGATATTACTCAGATGTCTGGGACAAACAGATGAAACTAATCATGAGCCTAAACTCAGCAAACTGTGACTAACTTTATGTTTATGTAATAGAGTTTTTTTGCTGCAGCATTGGCACTGCGGTGCAGTGGTCATCAAAAGGCGAATTCAGCTCAGTCAGTTCTGCGGTGAGACATTTTACTCCTCAATATCAGTGAGTCAGTAGAATTCATCACGGTTTACAGCAGGTGAGAAATACATTTTCTATAAGGTCTGTTCTTTACTGAGAAGTATCTAATTAATATAAAGAAATACACGTTGCAGTATTTTGAAAATGTAACTGTCAATCTTCACACCTTAGCTGTGCATTTTCACACAACTTTCACAATCCTCGTCTCGTCTTCAGAAACAAATATACATCATCGCCACGTGTCTCCTTATATGGTGTCTGCCTTCCCCTTCTTTCTAGATGCATCCTTCTCCTCCATTTTTATCTCTGCACCATGGGACTACAAGGAATCTGTGCTTGTTTCCCTCCACATTGAATAAACATTTCTAACAGCAATAATCTTATCTGTGGAGGAGAAGTTAGTGTGTGATGCTGATGCTTATTTATTTTCTATGTTACAGTTGATTCAATCGAGTCATGAGTCCATCTCAGCGAACTCAGAAGAGAATTAACTATTTTAAAGTATTACTACGTTTTTTGTATTTTTTACAAATATAAAAATGCAACACACCAATATACAATGCATCTAAAAGGTCGTCATGGATGACACATCCAAGTCACAGATTTATTTTCAGTGTGGTCCTTGAATGTAAGTGGCAGCAAGTTATAACATATTACTGACGATAACTCCTTTCCCTTTTATGCTGTCTGTCTGTGTTCTGCAGGCATGTAATTATGGTTTGAAAAAGTTGGAGCCAGACTTTCCACAGGACAAAGCGTGGGAACAATGCAGGGTCTGGAGAGGTGAGGTCAGGCTGCTTGGCGGGCAGAGACTAGGGACAGTTATTATCATCAAATTCAAGTCTTAGATGTTAGGGGAGTCAAAGTAGAGGCCTGACTCACATCCTCTGACTCTGCTGAGGATGTGAGGCACTGAATGACTTGTAATAAGTAACTTTATAGTCTGACATGAATAAAAGTTGTTATATCAACTGCGGTTGAGGGTTACATGGAACAGGAGTCCTGTAATCTCACTGCGATTGGTAATTGTGATCTGTTACACTAACAGTGTGATAAAAATGACACAGTAATCATGTACAGATTGGAGCAAATAGGTATTTAGTTATTCAATTCAGAAAAAAACTGCTTGATGAAAAGAGACATTTTGTGAGACACAATCTTATACATTTTGAAATTAAGTTAATTTGTATATGAATATAATAGATTAATTTAAATGTATATGAATTGTAGATGAATATAATAACAATATCACACTTACAGTCTGTACATTGAAATAAAATGTTTGTATACCTTTTTTTTTATTTTGGGAGGCAAAGTAATCCACAAGAACTTGAAAGTAGCCATCCTCACTCTGACATCAGAGCAGCCTCTCAGTAATCTGTTTTGAATAGAGTGGGTTTGTGGGTAGAAACAGACCTTCAGTTTTTTATCATAGTTGTGTGTACAGCATGTGTGGTAACAGTTATTTTTGTATTTTCCTCTCATAATTTGAAGATTAGAGTTGAGAGGAGGATTTTGGGACAGTGTGCTGAAAGGGTGCGCTGAATTCAAAGGTGATACTTCTCTTTTCATTGAAAGATGGTCCATAAGTTATGGTAGATACTTATGGTAGATATTGAGAGAGGACACAATGGTCCCTCTAAGTATTGTTCATAGCAGCAATTCCAAGGCCGCACATGAGAACAGCCCTAGGAGCAGTGTTCCAATTAGTTGTGGATAAATGATGAAGACCAAAGATTAAGTAATCATTTTAATTGAAGCCGCTGGGTTCGACATTCTTTGTCACCAGGGAGTCTGTAATTATCCTTGGACTGTGTAACAAAGAAACCATTGGTATTTCAAATATGAGGATGCACAAACAGGAGGCATAAAATCATATTAGTCAGCGGTGATATAGTCATTGAAATACAAATCACAGGCTCTTATTAATCTGCACTTACTATCAAAGCCTAGGCTTATTATTTTTTCTTATCATCAAAGCATGTATTGACCTGAAAAAGATGAGAACCAAAGATTTGTTGACTGATCATATCTCTGTATAATATCCTTATCTGTCTCCAGAAAAAAAATAAGAGCAGAGAGCATAAAGAGGTTTGTCGGCCGACATGACTCCACAGAGCGGGCACATGTTTCTTTCATAAGGATGAAAGTGTGGAGCTCCTGTAACTGGATCTCTCTGTAGCAGGCAGCTTTCCATCAGGGAACAGCAGGATCCCCTCTTTAACCCAGGAGCATCGGGATGGATGGGACCCTGACACGCAAACTGAAACACACACACACACTAATTCAGAGCGTGACACACACAGAAAAGAGTTCAGTGATCTTAGACTTAGGGATACAACTGTGTTAGATGTTAAAGAAAGAGGGGGAACAATGAAGGCGGTACACCAACCAAGGCTCCGGATCTCTGTAGGGCTGCATGGGATGCTTTCCTGTGCGGCATCTCCAGCACCTGTATGGATCGTCCCGTCACCGCTGTGCTTACTGTCGCTCTATTCTGCCTTTATTAGAGTCTCCTGTCCTTATGGTGTCACTGATCCGGAGGATGTCGGCCCCCCTGAGTCCATTGAGCTGACGGTTCTGTGATGAATTCTGCGGTGCCAGGGGTCAGGGGTTAAAGGTTAGGGGTACTCCAGCTGGCAGCCAGGGCCACAGTGGGCTCCAGTGAAGAGGCATTCAGTGGCCTGGGGGGGGGGGTGGGGTGGGGGGGTGGGGGGTGGAATGGGATGGGAGCAAGGGGGGGGTGGAGAAGGGGAGGGGTCTGAAGGAACGCTGACCATGTGCTCCCAGCGGCACCGCTGTGCCGAATTGTTTCTCTCTCTTTCTTGTTCGGTCCACTCTACCCTCAGGACCTTTATTTCCTCTTCCAGCATGAACCACTGCTGCTGTCAGATGTAAGGAAATGCGGGAAATAAAGGCACATCCTTATTTTTCTATTATATAGGCACCTTTATCCTTACAAGTAAAAAAAATTATGCAAACAGCAGACATAGAAAATAAAGCCTTATCTGTGAAATATATCGTTTGTTGAGCCCCTGCAGTTCCCTGGATATCCTGTAGAGGGCAGATCTGTTATTAATGAGCCACATGTGCTAAGTGTTGGCATGATGGCCGTTTCATTTAACAGAGTTTTCCAAAACATTAGTTCTCTCAGAGTGGAAAATGTGTTTAATGAGAAGCATACAAAACACAGTAAATAGCTATTAAACTTACTTTAACTGCTCCCACATGTTTACTAAGTTTATGAGGGGTGTGATTGAGAGAGGATAAGGGTGTGTGTGTGTGTGTGTGTGTGTGTGTGTGTGTGTGTGTGTATCAGAAAGAGAGAGAGAGAGACAGTGAGTGAGCAAAAGAGAGTGGGAGTAACTGAACTTGAAACTCATGATCATATTAAAATCTGCAATCAGTCTGACAGTGAATAATCGTTGCTAAATATTATCCAGAGTATTCCTTACCTTTCCCTCCCTTCCCTCTCATTCCCCATTGGGTTGATACACTGACAAAGCAGAGTAATGGCTGTATCAGCTCAAACGGCTAATATTGCTAATGGCCATCTTTCACACAGCTGCTCAGATCAGCTCCTCAGATTGGCTCCTCAGGACAAAAAGTTCAATCATATTCCTCTGAGCACGGGGTCTCTGCTGATCCTCTCTGTCTCCGCTCACAGACACAAAGAGCCTCACAGTCCGAGAGGGAGGTGGTCTATCGGTTACCTAACAGACAGAGGGAAAGTTCCCGTTCCTGTCTGTCTCCTGTGTCTGTGCAGCTCCTGGTCCATCTCTCCCTCAGTCTCCCTCTGCTGTCATCAGTGCTATTGTTGCTGGGAACCGTCTCAGGCATTACCTGTGGAGCCAGATGAGCCGGGTGGCTCCGGGCCCCAGACTGACTGGCTCATCAGCCCCTCGTTCCCCTCACCCCACCCCTGTACAGTAATAATTATGATGCATTTTATTTAGATTCAACTTTTCTCAAGACCAAAGCGCTACAATGTGTTAAAATCAAGGGTCAAACACTAAAAGGCCTGCATGCAGGGGTGGAGCTTGTCTTGCATCCCTATGGGTGCAAGCTATTGCGATCTCTGTCCAACCATGTTAAAGGTCTAAGGGCTAAAATATTGACTTATCAGCATACTGAAATTATAATTCACAACTATTATGCTACAGAAAATGCAGCGCTAATTCCCAGTGACCTGTCAAAATAACAGCATGATCATTTAGCTGAAATGTATTTACCAATTCACATTAAGTCATGTAAGTGCCTCAATATTTTCCAAGTCTGCCATATTGTAAATTCATTTTTCTAGATTTCATCTTTGCAAATTTGTCAAAGATAGAGACTATAAGAGTGAATTGGTGATGGAATATAGTCGATGATTGTTCATCATATGCTTATTTACCTTATGAGTAATTTTTACCAATATACGTTCCAAGGGATTCTTTACATTGTTGGCTATGGGTGCCAGGCATCCAGGGCACCCAGGGCACCCAGGGCACCCAGGGCACCCATTCAAATTCCGCTTATGCCTGCACGGTACGCAAAACATACAGGGAGTCACTACCAAGTATTGAGCAGATGGCAGGCTGATTCTTTCTGCGGCAGCTTCATAACTCCGACAGCTTCCCCTTTCACCAGGCCGTCATCAGAACATTTCATGTTCGCCTCCACTCTTCCATGGAGGTCCCTCCACCAGCCCTGTAATTTATGTGGTTAAACTCCACTGTGAGATGTCTAATGTGTGTGTAATGGGTGTTGGTGAAGCATCAATTAAGTTAATTGTAGATCATTGAGTTAATTTTAGTTATTTAGAAAACCCCAGCTTTCCTAAATGTTGTGAGTGTAGGGGATATGACGGAAGACTGTGAGTAAAGACAGAGGGGCGGTTAGCCTCAAATACACCCCTCTGCTTTGGGACAACCTTTATGGGATTTACTGATAGTGATGATGGTGATGATGATGGTTTGGTGCTGATGATTGTTTTAGTGTATATTAGTGACATTTCTGTTTTCACCCAAGGTGTATGTGCGCTATATAGGGCTACACTTCTTTCAAACAGTGACACAGCATTGAGGTTTAGCATGGAGTCTGATGTCTCTGGCTGATTGTAGCCCGTTTAATATTCTGTTTTCTATTTGTTTCTTTACCAGCAAAAAAGTCAGATTAAGATGCTGCTTTTAGTCAAGTAGAAACACGATGGCTGCATTCCTCACTGTCTTGGGAGTAATGAGCTGTTATTGGTTTTGGGGCAGAGCCAGCACAGCAGATCCAGTACTTACAGTTACAATTTTCAGTTATCAATTTTGATAAAGTTCTGTCATCAGTGGCAATGACATATCAATCTACCACATCTGCTAGAGAGCACAGACTACACTGTACATGCATCGTACGCAGCGCGCACACACACTTGCATGCACGCATACATACTGTACATGCATCGTGCATGCATACACACACACACAACCACTGTGTAACTGACACTTTAAGCCAAATGAAGCCAAGAGCCTCCATTTTAATATGGGAATTTAGTCAAATATTCATTTTAGTGGTTTCCCCCATAAATTGCTGCAAGCTGCAACATTTGGAGCATGTTCTCTCTTAGAATCCCAGAATTACAGGCATAAATCATGACTTAATGCTGCGTTTAAATAGTTACAGACAGGCAATTTATTCTTGGCTCACGCTGTGCATTTTGTGCAATAACATCGCTATCAATGTGGTTGTGTGTGTGTGATAATATGCAGAATTCAGGCTGGGTGAATACTGAGCTACTGTATATTATACAGAAATAATTATCTTATAGATAGTCAAGTAAAATGTGTGTGTAGGTGTGTGT
Organism: Centroberyx gerrardi; assembly: GCF_048128805.1. Taxonomy (NCBI): domain Eukaryota; kingdom Metazoa; phylum Chordata; class Actinopteri; order Beryciformes; family Berycidae; genus Centroberyx; species Centroberyx gerrardi. Next base: position 13,874,701 of record NC_136011.1, read on the forward strand.
GTGTGTGTGTAGGTGTGTGTGTGCGTGTGCGTGTCTGTGTGTTTCACAGTTTATTGGCAACAATCATTACTTGCTGACAACTCCCATTCGTTGTATTTTTATTGTTCCCTTTACACTTTCTAAAAAGCTTGTCATCCACTTGCATGCACGCATATGTATTCACACATCGCACGAGCACACACACTTCACTAAGGGCAGGATATGAGCAGAAGTATCTGGTGGGATGGGAAGAGGAAAACATATTTGCTCATGCACTTGGCAGACTTATCCAAACCTCTGATAGCTCCTAGAGGTGTCAGGGCACAATCTGTACACACCACATATAAAGATTCAATTATCCTCATCTCACTCCCAGCCAAATTAAAAAAAAGAAAGGAACCATCTCCCCTGCTTGTTTTATCTGAGGTTAGAGGCTCATTAAGAAATATTCCACCATCTCTCATGCTTGTGTTGCTTCCAGACCTGATAATCACACTACATCAACTTCTCCACCACCCAAGAGAGCTAGATACACTCTCATATTAAGTTTCTAGTGACACACAGGCTTTATATCATGCCCATCAGGCCTAGCAACATATAAATATATGTATTTGTTTCAATCTATGAGCATATTCAAGCGCATAAAAGCTCATCATAATAACAATAATCAAATAATAATCAACAGATTAATTGTGTTTCCATTGGAAAGATGTGTTTTTACTTTTGCCTTTCTAAGCTCCTAAACTCCTCTTTGTGACAAAATATATTAAGGGATAGGAATTTTACCACAAACATGATAGGTATTACATAATTACCTTTGGTCTTAGCCTAATCTGACATTGTAGTCAAAATAACTTATTTATATAATGTAGCTCTACATGCAGATCTTTATGTATGGTTGAAGTTGGATTTTTGAAAATATGAATCAAAATGTCTTTGATTGGGTTGAATGAGTCAGTGGAACCTATATATAATTCCCAGCTCCTGTAGTATGTGCCGTCCATTTACACTGCACCAGCATCACACAAACCTACCAGTGTTGCTCTGAAAAAAAAAAAAAGACTATCCCATCATTTCTACTTTCCAGCACTTCATCACCTTATCCCTGTATCTAATATGTCTTCGAATGAAATGACCAAAACACTCCTCAGAAACAGCTGAGAGCGCCTCAGTTGCTGAGCCGCAGCGCTCCGCCAACCCGAGGCTCGTTAAACCGCAGAGGAGCATGTTTTCCTGTAAGGTTGTGGGACCATCAGCAGTTCAGGGGTGCAGAATCCTGTGGTTAGTGTGTGTGGGTAGCTGTTGGGCCTCTGGGCTTCACATGAAAGCAGTTTCAGCGATGTGTATGGGACACGCGGGGGAGGGCTGAGATTGGTAGAGGCTTCAGCACACTTTATCCGTCAAACCTCACTTTCAAGGCTTGGAGCTGCAGAATCTTTTGTCCCGGCGTTGTGGTTTCTGGGAGACCAACACAGCATTTCCATAATGGCTTCTCTGTCAGTCTGGTAGCAGCCAGTGTATGATTGGCTCCAAACCAGTGTAAATCTAACAATGTCGTTATCGCTATCTTCAAGAAGCAGCTATGAAATTAAGCCAATCTTGTTTGAGTGTAGAGTCCAATAGCAATAGTAAAAGTGGATTAAAGCAGGAGTCATTTCCTTATCATTGTTACACAGACTGTCCCGCAGATGTCAGGGTTTTTTTTAGGGACTAGGAACCGGTTGGGGTAGAACATAGCAGACAATTCGCCGACCTGAGAGTGGGGCTAGACGAGGGGTAACGCTGGACTTGTACTGACACATATGGATCTGATAGAGAGCGCAGATAGCAGCAGACGCAGTGGAGCCATCCCTTGAACAGGGCAGGAAGTGTGTGGTGTGTCTGTCTGCTCCTGTTCTACTGTACACCATACGTGTGTGTGTGTGTGTGTGTGTGTGTGCTGTATCCTATTGTCATGAGTTACATTATTAACCCATAGGTTCACGTAATTACTCTTTTACTGTTGTACGAATAGTGAAAGAGGTGAGGTTCAATGGCCATTTTTTCTATCTGTTGGCCTTCCATACCGCTGTTGTCATGTGAAATCTGGTAACTCCAGTTCCAGGTCATTTTCATGTTTTAACTTCAGTTGAAGGATCACATGCTCCTCTATGGGTTGAGGAAATGTTACAGCCTCTTGGTCTTATGAAACCCTTTCAAACCCCACTGGATAAACTGAAAAACGTATGGTGGTCAAGCCAAACACAGAGCTGTTTTTCTTGGTTCCTGAAAAGTTGACATTGTGGAGATGTGGGGTTTTCACCGACGACGGCGTCGATACGCTGGAACCATAACAGCTTGGTGGAGGGAGCAGTGGATGCTGGAACATTGAGTTAAGATGAAATCACATTCTTGAGGTGCGTATATATGCCATATTAGATTAGTTTAAATTAGTTTACGGCTGTATATTTCAACTCTGAGACAAGCTGAACATAAAAGGGGGTTTCTGTCTTTATTTGCCAAATCTAACAGTGACAGAAAAACTGATGCAAACAGTCAGCTATAATTTAACCAACTTCTTCCTGCACATCAAACATGAACTGTATTCAGCGTAGTAGGATCTTGGCAAGAACGTAGATCAGAGCTGACACACTCACAGTTGCTTTAGTAAGTGTTGTGGCTGGCACTAAGATCACAGGCCTATCATCTGCCTCCAATCTATCCTCCTATAGTGTATGTGTACGTGAAGGGTAATTAGCCACTCTAAATGGGTGAAGCTGTAGCCCTACAGCCACACAGGAGGGAGTCTGTCTGTGTCTGAGAGGGTTCCTGTCATAATAAGCCAAGCATGGGGAGTCTATGCTCTGTCGCTGCATGCTAATGCTCATGTGTTTGATACAACTCTTAAAAATATACATCATTATAAATTTGAATACAATCCCTTTTATCTGAATAACTGATTGGTAGCTAATCACATTTACCAGCCCAAAATCACAGTATTTAACCAACAGCACACTAGATATTATATTTATCAAACAGAACAGACATTACACCAGTGTGTCGCCTACAACAAATGACTCATTCTCTGCCTCCAAAGCAGGGGCCATGTGCACTGGCGTCAGTACACAACTACTGCAATAAAAGAACACAGTGAGTCGCAAAGGTTATTGCTATATCTCAAGATATTCCATGTGATCACCTTTTGATTGCTGATAAGACAGGTTAATCACCTAAAATGTAGTTATTGTAATTGTATGACTAGGCATTTTTTCTCTTTAGGTGGTTACTCACTGTCTGTGCTTGGCAAAAAATTCAGACACAAGCAAGAATAAGCTTTTCTTTTAGAGCAAAATAATGAAGCTAAACTAAAGCATAACGGACAGTAATCTTTTCCAACCCATCCATATACACACACACTGCATAAACATTATGATAGAATAAGGAATTAATTTCAGAGACAGTCAGCAAGTAATGTCAGTGCTGAGAGTCTGTTATGTTGACACAACAGCTGAAATGTTGCTAAAGGTAGTTGTTTCATTTTGCATTTTACTAGCCACTTTGTTGTGTTGTTAAACAGCACAACACAAACTAGACACCAATGAATTACTGAGAGGCAACGGCGCCATATCCAGACGGTGCAAAGGTCAAGAGAACAGAACAGGATTTATTGGTGGAACTTTGGTCTCTATTTTCCATAGCAGGTGAATTGAAGGGAAATTATCCTGTTGTTCAGATCCACCGAGACGTTGAGCTGAAAACACTCACAGACACCATGTTCAGGTAAGAAACGTTCTCTTCCCGTAATATGAATCTCTTCAAAGGGTTTCTGACTGTGATTACCATGGTGGCTGACCTGGTGTGATGGTATTTTGATGCTTGACTATGTATATATCTTGTGTTGCATGCTTTAACTGGGCAAGTATCTACTGTATAATATATATCACACTTGGTGACACTTGATGTTAATCTGGCAGAAAATCAGAACATTAATCCTGAGTCTCTTCACTCGTAGGATTTCTCTGACCGTCTGCATCTGCCTGATATTTGGCATCACAGCAAAGCCATACAAACCCTGGGTAAGTACACATCCCACCTGGCTGTCCACAACACACTGTAGCCGTATAATGATGATGAAGATAACACGACACATACATGTTTGCATGTTCACAGGTACATGGTACAAGTAATGATATTTTTGTTCTTTTATCAGAATAAATTTCCCGATGCAGCATTCCAGGATACTGTTGTGTAAGTTATACTTTCCTTGAGTTGAAATGAATATGAAGCATCTTATTCACATGAACTGGGAAAATGCAGACTATCATGGTGTGTGTGTGTGTGTGTATGATATTTCAGGTCCATTGACACCAAAGGAAAGATGTCCTTGGGAGAGCAAGTGGAGCCTCCAGAGGACATGGATGGGACTTACTATGACGTTGACCCAAGCATGGCCATCTGGAAGAGTATGACCGGACAGGACGGACAGTACCTGAGGGCTGAAGAAGACATGGACGAGCTCTACCATCCGTCCATGGACGATCTCCTCAAAGCACGGCTCCTGAGCCAGGACGTCCAGTCCGTCCCCTTGAAGCAAGCTGACACCTGGTACGATCAGGAACCAGAAGTAGATCCCTTTTCCGATAAGGTGGCCTCAGAGGATCCTGAGCAAGACTGGGATGAAGACCGAGCGAGGGCGGTGCTGGACAAATATCTCGCTCCGATGGTGGCTAAAGTCGACGTCGACACCAAGGTCCAACCGGTGTACACCAAGCCAGAGGAGGATGAGGATGACCTGTATCACGACGACCCACGCTCGCCAGTGCAGGTGGAGCCGCTTGGACAAGAGGTCAGGGGTGAGAGCGAGGTCAGAGTTCACCTGCAGCCAGAGGAAGACATGGATGACTTGTACCACGCAGATCTGCTCCAGCCTGTCCCTTACCAAGGCGACGCCGATGCAGCCATGCGTGTTGATTGGTCCTCTCAGAGGAGTTACAGTCAGCCAGAGGAAGATCTGGATGATCTCTACCACCACTAAACCTTCAGCAGCAACTCAACCTGTTTCTCTTCTTATCGTTTACAGTCAAATAAAGACGTATCTGATAAAGATGCAACAGGTAAACAAGCTAAAAGAGTTTCCTGTTGACTCCATTAAACACTCCAATCCTTCATAAGAATAAAAACATGTAAATCTTCACTCATTCAGATGTCTCTTGGTGATAAAGGCACTTAAACACACAAATCCAAGACTTCATGTGTATCATCTATTGAAATTTATTATTAAAACCCAGAAGTAATTTATGTACAAGAATACAATATAATTTAAATTTCATATCCTGGAGATCATTGGAGAGATCAGATCATGTTTACAGTATTTAACAAGAATAAATTATTTTTTGAATTCACAGTTTCTGATGGATGAGCATTGTCAACATTAAACATGAAAAAATATTGAGCCTTTCTTGATTTGTTTAAACACATTTTTTTACTATAAAAAATTTCAAAATGTATTTACTCATGACTGTGTTGTCTAAAATATTTGAAAAAAACTAACAATTTTTTTCTTTTTCTTTTTAAAAAGTGCAAATATGCAGAATTCAGGCTGGGTGAATACTGAGCTACTGTATATTATACAGAAATAATTATCTCATAGATAGTCAAGTAAAATGTGTGTGTGTGTGTGTGTGTGTGTGTCTGTGTGCATATCAGTGTAGTAGTTCAGCAGGAATGACCCCCTTCTTCAATATCAGGTTACCATAGAGAGCCGTTTCCCTGTGGAGACACAACACAGTCACTCACCAAGAGACGACTGATAGGTTTATGCAATATCATTTTAATAAATCAGCTGCATTTTGAAAAACAGATTTTAGACATTGCTGGAGGCATATGGCATATTTTCCAAACCATTATCAAATAATCAAAATTCTAGTTCCTTGTTTGTAAAAGACAGAGGTAGAGAGAACATTATCGCTTTTTGTGATTGAATTAGACTTGAGACAATTCCATAGCTACGAATCAAAGGAAGAGGGAAGTTTTCTCTAGTGGTGATGAGTGTCTACCTTTTTGTTTCACGTTTACAAAATGAGACATGCTTGTGGTACTTATTTTGCAGAAACAGAATCAAACGTGCAGCCACTTCAAATGAAGGCAGAGAAAATGGTGAAAGTTCTCACCCTGTTGCCACAACAGTGTAGGCTTTCTTGGCTCGTTCATAGAAGGCAAACCTTTCCACTTTCTCAAGAGGAGTCTAAATACAAACATAAATCAACACACATAGTCAACTATCGGATTCATCAATAAAGTTCTGCTGAATTTGTTGATCCTTTATTTTACCTGAGAGAGAGAGAGAGAGAGAGAGAGAGAGAGAGAGAGAGAGAGAGAGAGAGGTTGTTTTACCTGAACCCCAGCCTGCTGCAGGAGTTGTGTGTAGGTGTCCCACACAGGAACAGCTAAACCTCTCTGTTTGTCACTGTCCACTAGATCCATGACTGCAGCCTGTGGAGACACAGCATGACATTTTCAATGGAGGGAATACATTTGAAGACATTTTCTAATAATAATGACAAAATAATGAAATACTGCAGGAAGAGCTACCCATCACTGGAATCAGTGAAAAATCACTCAGTGGTTTAAGCAGATTTATCAGTCAGTGACCTACCGGAGTGGGAACATACGTATCCAGGGGCAACAGCTTCAAAATGGCCTCCAACAGCTGTGGGATTCCTAATCCTATAGAAGGATCAGAGAGGCTTGATAATAATTTCAATATTATAGAACAATACACACATCCTCTTAGTTTTTCCTTACAGATAGATAATTGCACATACCATCAGCTCTTATCTCCTTTGGACCACAGGCACTAATGGAAGATGCTGGAAAATTTGCATCAGCAAGAACTGAAGAAATAAAATAAAATAAAATACAATCAATGAAGGAATAATTATAGCATTTACAGATCACCTTTTCCAGAGTGGCTAGAGGCTGGTGATCATGTGGATTAGTCCTGCTCTATCGCTCTTTCCCTGTGTGGACTTGAACTGAATAGCCTACATAGCTGTCGCCCAACAGTGTCACATACAGTAGGCTATATCTCACAGAGCAGGTAGCACTTCTGCCTGTGTGGAGGTCATGTTTATTTCTGTTTCAAAAGTCGTGACATAACATACCCAGTTCATCCCCATGGCCCATTTTAGCCAGAGCATACAGCAGTTCTGGAGATAAAACTGAGGGAATTCCTTTCAGCACAACCATGACAGCAGCAAAGAGGAGCAGAGAAAACACCCAGACGAAGCGGGAGGCTTCACTCCTGCCTACTTCCGTCTTCGCTTGAATCCCGTTAGACAAACTAAACCGCTTCTTTTTGGCTGGGAGTCAAGAGAGAGTGTCCTTTTCGCTCCCATATCCACCCCCCCCCCTCCCAGCAGGCGCCTGTGTCTCACGCATGCGTAGTATGATGATGTCAGATGCATAGCTATAGCTATCCTGCTCTATTGCTAATTATTCTCATTAGTTGTATGTTCCGGTCTAACGGGCAAGGGTTTCCACAGGCTGGACTAGGATGAGAACTATCTTGATAGTGAAGTGCATATCTTTGTGGGAGTACAGTGCATAAGGAAGTGCGTCATGTGATCAGTGTGTGTAGGCTACTTTGATTGGTTAGTTTCAGAAGAAGGAGGACTCCCACACCAGCGCGTCTCTACACGCTCAAACAAATAAGTAGCTATTTCTAATAGCCTCTAGTGGCCTAATGGATAAATATTCCGCTTAATACAGAGTGTCATTTAAGTGTCCATGGCAATATCTCGGTAAGCTACATTACAAAGTAAGTTAGAAATGTTCAATGCGACCTGTCATAGGTTATTAGCCTATGTTATTAAGCCTCATAAAGTTAAACAAGCCTCATAAACAAGCCTTTGATCTCCATATACAACAATATAAATTCCTCGGCAACAGGTAGACCTTAATCTATATCGCTTGCCTAATAGGTATAAATGCGCAAACAGCCTATTGCGCACGGATGATCTTGCGCATAGTGTAGGAACAAATCATCCTACTTTTTCTCGCATTCAGACCTCACAAAGTAGGCCTATTACGTTGGTGTTTAATGTGTGAATAGTCGACAGGGTTAGACCTATAGTGAAAATAAAAAAAGGCAGAAGAGCTGCAGAAGTGCGCACCAAATAGGCCTATGCGTAATACCCGCAGGCTGTCCAGATGCTTCATACAGGCTGCTTATATTTTTTATTTCTGGCTCACTGATGAATTCCTCTCAAAAATGTGCATCAACCACGTTTGTAAATCCATCAGGGTAAATGTCATGGCATCAATCACGCAGTAAATGAGATGATGTGCATGTCTAGCCTGTAAAATATTGTCATTGTATTAACCTGCCCGCCCTGTTTCCAACCTGAGGAAACGGGGAACTTAACCCGTCACCTCACAGACGCTTTGCCTTGCTTCAGTAGGTTAAACTTCGACCGTGTGTTGTTCCTGACACCCTCGGGTGGGCATAATTCAAAGCAGACACCAGTGAATGTGTTATTCCGACACGGCCACCGGTGCCAAGAATGTGAGATAATGAAAATATTTGTCAGATGAAAACCATTCCACCCGGCTTGTTTCATCTGAGCCAGAGAAACTCTCAGCTGGATGGCAGAAAAATGCTGAGGAATCCTTTCCATGGTCACAGATAGTCCTGGTTCTGTAAAAGCAGGAGATCTGCATAAAAAGCCTTTTATGAAAGACCCACATCAAGTCGCGGTTCAGCTCTGGCTGGTAGGCCTGCTGAATTGCCTGCAGCTTTTATGCAGCTGCTGTTAATGAAGGCTAGGTATACATATTCCTAGAATATTCCTATAGGGACGCATAGTGTATCTACGGCACTATAGTGCGGTTATAGTGACCTTATAGTAGGTTTGTATCTCCTGTGGTAATATGTCTATAGGCTAATTGGCCTATACACTCTATAGTAACAGACAATGGTTCATTAGGTTTTGTACCATGGCAGAACACCTTACGGTGCTGTAAAGGACCATTTTAGAAAGGATGAAATGTTCTAAACCAGCAGCATCAAAGGGACCTTTTAAGAATCACACTGGCGTATTTATTATGATCTTAGATTTTTAAAATTGTAATAAATTAGAGGATTAGAGGATACCTGAACCAAAGAACCATTGCAGAAACCTCCTGATGTAGCGTGTATAGTTTATAGTTTTGCTTTTTTTTTTTTTCCTGTAGTCTAATATTCCTTTAATAACTTTTAGAAAAAAAAACCCACACAGACACACTTTAAGTCCCTACAGGGATATTATAGTGATATCAGAGGAGATAAAAAAACAACAAAAAAAAACATTGTAAGATGGTCACTGTAAACTCACTACTGAGTTGGCTACCACGGAGTCCCTATAGGAATATTGTAGTGATCCTTGGTGAGGGGAGAGGAGCGTGAGACGGATGGAGAGTGAAGAGAAGAAAAGGCCCATGGAGGAGCCAGGCCTGTCTGCCGGGCTGAAAGCCCCTTTCTCCCTCTCTGGACCCATGCTGCTCCCTCTTTAGTTCGGCTTCTTTAAATGAGTTTATCACGCTATGAGGGTCTGCGCTGCCAAAATGTAACGTTTTGCCCCTTTTGTCTGTGTGGAGAGCCTCAATTGAGTCTACATTTATTATTTTGACCTTTCGGTAGCCTCAAAGCGGAGCTTCTTTTCGGGCCTTCTCTGCAGACTTTTGTGCTTCCCCACGGAGTGAGGAGACGAGTTTTTTTTTTCTCCCCTTTTAGAAGTTTTGTTCCAGGGGGCTGACAAGAAAGCAAGCTCCAGGGGAATATTGAATGAAAATAAAAATCAATTAGGCCATGGCCTTGTGAAGATATGGGGCGCCGTCGTGTGAAGAAACCCTGAGATCAGAGAAAAAAAGGTGCCTTCAGATGATTGGAGAGGCAAAAGAAAGCACACACTAACCAAATTTGTTCTGGTGTTTTCCTCACTTTTGAAGTCGATTGGTCCTAACTATTATATGGTTTCATGGTTTACCGAGGAGTTGGAGCCAAATAATGCATCCCTCAACACCAGGCCAATAGGCTATCGATTTTAGATATCTAAAATAGAAGCGAAGACAATCTGAGCTTAATATATTTTTTCAGCGTCTTCCTTTTCAGTTGAACACAGTGGAATAATTATTGCTGAAAAATTCTAGGCTTAATTTCCAGGATGAATAGCTGGTAGCCTAAGTTTAAACCTTTGATAACTTGTGCTAGTAGCTACAACAATAATAATAGGCTAATAGTGACAGTTTTCACAAAGAAATTAGTTATTTAACAGAGACAATTTTTGTAAATTTAGGAGTTATTTTTGGCCTTTTTTGTTATATTGTGTAAAAAAAAGTCATGTATTGTGTGTAAATATTAGATAAATGTATTACCAGTATTTTGAGTAGAGAAAATGACAAATAATTTTCCATTTATAGTCTGTTGAAGAATCTTTATCCTACTTACAAAACCACAATACTGACAAGAAAAAGCTAAGAATTCTTCAATTTATTAGATCCTTTGGCCATGGGCCTGGTGATTTGTATATAGTATTTTAATGACATGACCTTATAACCATCAATTACATACATTCAGTTGCAGCAAATTAAGCTCTGTTCTTTCCTCTTTAACACACACAAGTCGGGGTGTGTGTTCAACAGGCGGCTGAATTTCTTTTCAATGTCCAGTTTCTTTCACTGCGTATAACAGCACACCAGCCCCACCTAGCGGTCTACATCATTGATGAACTTTACTCAATGCGTGAGCTTGTTTTGGGTATGATGCTGCTGGGTGAGCTGGGTCCAAATGTTGCATAATGTTTGATAATACATTTGACAGGCTCAACATTTCATTGAATTAGAAGCGGTCACTAATCACCAGATTTCAAATATAAAGTCAGTAAGAAATCACCATTTGAAACCAGGCTACTCTTGACTGAGCTCCAAATGAGTGAATGTTATCCCATGCCTAGGAAATAAAAAACAGGAGTAATATCCTGAATTATTGAAACCATATCATTTAATCTTAGAACCAGAAGATAAGGGAAATTCCAGTTTCTCAAACAATCAACTGTGTGATAAACATGAAGCGGAGACATATTCCTTTAATCAACACCAATAATATTTCACAGTTTGGCTACTCAAAACCATTTTAGAGATTTATTTGCAAAATGTACAGAAGGAAAAAAAAGGTTGCCGCCTACAAAATGTAGGCAGCGGTTTGACAGTGAAAATGAAAGGCGCAGTCAGTATTAGTCATCAGGGCTGATTCCTCCTGCTGTAACACTGACCGTGACAAAGTTAGTAAATAGTATTCACACACGGCACTACTGTACGCACACAGCATTTGATTTTGATACTGTGCAAACGCAGACTGGGCTCAGCTGTGATAAGACACTCTTGTGCACTCACTCAGTGCTAAATCCTAATTTTGTTAGCTTGTATGTTCCACTAGCATCAGGATTTTTGCAGGATCCAACTTATGTCAGAATGGATTTCAGATTAGGAAATGATCCACTGATATCAGGAAATTTGTGCTCTTGGCCAAGTCCTCAATCAGCTCTTCTCTACTTGTCTTGGAAACTGGCCTGTCTCTTCTCCACAAACGCAGTCATGCCTTCCTTGCGATCCTCCTAGAGGGACAGAAACAGACACGAAGATCAAGACTCAGACTGTTCAGGTCCGTCGGTCCCCCTCATTCGTGCTCAGATGCACACTTGTACTCACCGTGGCAAAGGTAGAGTGGAACAAACGCTTCTCCAAACGGTTCCCCTCAGCCAAGGTCAGTTCATAGGCTGCAACCAGACACAGATCAGCAAGTCAGAGGAAAACACAACAAACCTGTCCAAGTAAAGCTGCAGGTAGGTTTCAAGATTAAAGCTAGCCAAAAATAAACTCTACACACCTGCGTTAACAGCCTCTTTAGCCATAGCTGAGACCAGCTTGGAGTTGGCAGCAATTTTCTCCCCACACTTTACAGCTTCTGACACCAGCTGGTCCACTGGACAGATTTTACTCACCAGGCCTGAGAAACACAAAAGCTGCTGAATCTGTGTATGTTTTTTTTTTTTTTTTTTTATCAATTCAAAGCACTGTTTAACTTGATTTTTCAGCTGACTATACACTACAGGTCATTCAGTTGGATGAATTCCACAAATTAAACAACAATAACAACAACATTATTAATCTTAAGTGTGTGTCTACGTTGTGAACAGTTTTACGTCTGTGTTACCTGACTGCTTGGCTTCTTGAGCGTTAATCTTGTCTCCGGTTAGTACCATCTCCATAGCCAGGGACTTCCCCACTACACGGGTCAACCGCTGCGTGCCACCCGATCCTGCAGATAGACAGGTGTCATCATGGCAACAGCCCCTCTCCAAAAGGCATGACACTGATCAACAAATAAGGTGGTGCAGTTTCAACAGGAAGGATATGAGAGGTGAGGATGTTTTTACCAGGAATGGTGCCCAACAGGATCTCCGGTTGGCCAAACTGAGCCTTCTCTCCGGCGTAGATGATGTCACACATCATTGCCAATTCACAGCCTCCACCCAGCTAAAACAACACAACACAGTCATGTGGAGAAACAGTGAATGAAACAGAGATTTTCACTCAAAGAGAGTCTCATTCTATTTCTAAGCTTTGCTCTAACCTAGCCAAAATCCACTTTTTTTCTGCATTTTTGCCTTTATATGACAGTTCAAACTAGAGAGACATGAAATATTGGGAGAGAGAGAGGGGGATGACATGCATCAAACCCAGAACGGTGTGTTTACACGGTATGCGCCTTACACACTGAGCCACCAGGACGCCCGAATAGTCTCAGACTTGATGTAACACACTCACAGCAAATCCATTGACAGCCGCAATCACAGGCTTCTTCACTGTTGACACTCTGTTCCAGTGAGCCAGGAAGTTTCCGCTGTAACACTCCTGGAAGGTTCGATTCTGCATCTCTTTGATGTCCGCCCCCGCTGAAAAACACACGTTAACAGTGATACTTGTGAGCTTATCGATAGGTCGATGTAAACAGCTTATTGAACACACAGAGGAGAACACAAATACAAGCATTAATAAACACACGCAATCCCCTCACCAGCAAAGGCTCTGTCACTGCCGGTGATGACAATGGCTCCCACATCTCCGTCGGCTTCAAAGGAGTCCAGGGCGCGGCCCACCTCCGCCATCAGCCCGTCACACAGAGCGTTGAGAGCCTTAGGCCGGTTCAGCTGGATGAAACCAACGTTCTGCTTCTCCCCTCGCTTTTCCACCATGATGTATTCATACTGACCGCCTGGATGAAAACAAAACCCAACACAGACAGTCAGATGAACCGGCCCCTCTGGATGGATTCACAGAACAGAGCATCCTACTTCTCATCTGGAGGAGGCAGATACTGAGAAAGACGGCATTACAGTGGCATCAAGAATATCAGGTGACCTAACCAGTGAACTTTCAAGGTCCTGACTTGCATATATATATGCATTCTGACAGACTTGTGTCTTTAATTGTGGACTGGTCCGTAGTTACTAACCTTTGGTGTAATAACTGCACTAATATCAGTCACCACCATCAACTTCTTAACTGTAAGCAATGTAGTCCTTTAACCAGTTGAAGGACCACCAAAGTGGTCTGAGCTGAGCTTATCTATCCTCATGATCCTACTGAGAAACACTGATATCACACGGCAAGGACAAGTCCTGGTTAATCATTCAAGAAAGTGTTAAGCATCAACACTGACAACCCGGTGTCAAGGCCTTACAGTGACCAACTTGATACGCCTTCTGGAGCAAAGGCCACAGCTAGTTACAAACTAATACTGATTTACGCTTGCAAGATACTTACCTACTGCAGCTTGCCTGTAAGTTGGGCTTTAGTTAGTTTAATGTGACAACAAAGATGCTATCATTTCAGTGTCAACACCTCAAACAGATCGAGACCAGATCAAGCAGGCAGGCCTAGTTCAAGTTCAATTATTTGTATAGCCCTTTATCGCAAACATGTCTCAGAGCACTGACAGAGAATGAGTCCAACTAGATCTAACTGATCAACAATCAATCATAGAACAGAATGGTATAGGACAAACATAAAGAAGCAGAACAAAGCGTAAGACACACAATAGCAGATTTCAGCAAGACATAACAGCCTACCTATCCTTCATAGCCTAACCTACCTGGCACCACCAGTATTAGTCCTCATCTCAACGACAACATGTGACAGTATGAAACGGTCAGCCACTAAAACACACCACTGAGACATTTTTGGTGACTAATACTACACAAGACGGCTGATGTAACAAGAAACTTTGCAGCCTGCCTGTTGTCCACATGCGTCGCACATTCAGTGACGCGGCTTTCGTGACATTGTAGCAGGGGCAGTTCGTGTAGCGCCACAAAACTGAGACGAGACCTCTTTATACCTGAGCTGTAGTGTCGTGCAGCAGACCAGGAGGCCGGCACTGCTCTGGCGGGCCTCAGCAGCAGGGCAGCAGTTCTGCAGAACAAAGCCATGATACTTCAGACGAGGTTGTTGACAGTGAACTTGCTTCTTCAGCGGCTTCTTCTTTCTGGTGTTTTCTTCAGGTTGGCGTCAGATGTTAAAGGCGCATTACCGCCACCTAGTGCATCCGGAGGGTGAGACAGGGATTTACCTATAGGCTCGATTAATCAATTCTTGCTGATAGGCTATACATAATGGTATTACTTTACCGTTCAGAGTTTTCGAGGTTATTTTTGCAGCAAAACATTTACACGTTACTCCTGGGTTCACGTTTTTCATGGTATTCGTTGAACATTTCGAGGGTATGGATCCATAATCTACCTGAGAACTCTGTTTTCGACTTCAAAGAGAAACCCTGCATAGTAACCTAATCAACATTTCATCATCATTATCAGTCAGATCAAATGTATTACCAATAAGTTATTGTAAAGCTGCTTCCAAATCTCCCTTTAATAATAAACTATAATAATTTATGTATATTAAGAGGCTAATTAATTTGAAAATACATTTTCAAAACAAAGCTATAAAGTGCTATGGGGAAACTAACAAATCACACAATACTCAAGACATTTAAAACATTTCAGATACTTAATAACAATGACACTTGGATTTCAGACGTACAGACAATAAGAAGCCTTTGACAAAACTCTGTGACGCTTATCACAATCTCTGAGATCAAGTCACACAGACCACACTAGCCTCTGTAATTACAATTCAAACACATGAAGTCAGCAATAGGCTACCAGGCTATTATGTTGACCAGTGAGACTTCTCAAAAGGGCCTCCTTATGTGGGCGCGCCGCGCGTTCACGCAGACATCTGTGTGAACGAGCGTTGATCGTCGGCGATCAGCCCATCTCATCGTCCCTTCATCTGAATGCCAAAACATAACCAAGGAAAATTGGAAGAAAAAAAAACACGAAAATAAGGTAAGCACAAACCATCAGGATATACTCGGTTACTGTGGGTGTGGGGATATACAACAAGACAACAAACAATGCATTTGCTCTTCAACGGTATGATTCCTCATTATGATGTACAATACAATAGGCTAATTTATGGGAATACAGTAAAATGAACATGCATTCGGCAAAACATTTTATTGACAAATACCAGCGCGTAGAATAATGAAAATAAATTCATTTCTACACGATGGTGACATTTTGTTGTTCACATCCCCTCAATAGCCTGATCTGCTCGAGTGGAATTCAATAATGCATTTCATATCATGGCCTATATCATGTTAATAACAAACATAGAAGATCATCTGCCTTTTATTCATAATCATCCATGCACTGAATGTTATTTCATATATGATGGACGAAAGCCAGGAGCAATGTCCTCTGTTGAGCTTGGTCTTTCTTTTTAAAATGACCTACTTTGATAGAGAGGAGCAATCTGCAACACAGGAACCCAGATTTCTCTTCATGAAGAACATATTTAAAAACAAGGCATCAAACACTATGAAAAACACTAACTAATACAGTTCCCCTTCAGCCTAAGCAAATGCTAGTGATACTCTTAAGAGGATGTGATCACATCTCTTTAGGTTTACATGTTTTTACCCAATATTGAGCAGTGAGGAATTTTATATCATACACCTTTAACCATTTTATGCATCTAACCATCTGAATGTCGATTGATGAATAGAAAGCATACAGCTGGTAATCAAAATGTTTTATATACTAAAAACATGTGGATAATTTGTCAAACAAGTGAATTTGGGTCCAACTGGGTGCAGAGGAAGCAATGCAAACTGATAGGATTGGCCATCACCATCACCCCAATCTCAAGTGAACATCAAGTAAAAAGTGCAGTTTTACTCTGCATGTTTTGCTCCAGAGGTTTGCCCCCTCATGTCTCCTTCTTGACGTCTCCCACAGGCAGCGGCACAGATGGCAGTGATGAACCAGGTGGTTGCAGCATGCTGGACTTGTCTCCTCCTCTCTGCATTCCTGTGTGAGCCTGTGCTGTCCAAGGGCGGTCGTGGAGGGTCCCGGGGTTCCTCACGGGGCACCTCCTCCCGCAGCTCCACAGCGGGGGGTTACCGAGGGGCAGGAGCCTACGGCGGGACCCGCTCCCGCTTCAGGGCGGCAGGGCGCTCGTCCCCGGTGCGGGTGGCGAGTGCAGCGGCAGCAGGCGCAGCGGTGGCATTAACAGCTGATAAATGGTACGCCTCTGCCTTCCGCCGCAGCAACGCCGACAGCTCAGAGGAAGACTTGGATTACTACAACAGGACCAATTACTTTGATGCCCAAATGTCCCGATCAACTCAAAATGTATCATCTCTCACTCAAGTGGTGTCTATCATTATTGCAACATTTTCCCCAAAATATGGATACTTATTGGACAGTATATTGTAAATATAGTTTACCTAATTTATTATGTCCAGTTACTGATTTAGTCTAGGACTAAACTACTGCACTGACTTGGCTCTAATGAGCAGGACTGGCTAGGGGCCTGAACTGTGAAGGCCAGTTAGGAGCAACACCATGGTGGAAGGAAACAACAACCACAAAGACTTGAACACCTCACTGTATTGTAGGTTTGTACACGTACTGTATGTAATCACCTATACCAACTGACAAATGTACATTACCAGCACATTATTCATCGTGATATTTCATCTCTCAGATTCAACCACTGTCAGATCTACTTCAGTCTGTAGAATGGAAACGGGGCCAAATTAATTAATCAGAGATCGTTTCCTTTGAAAATACGATTGAAAGAGATGAATAAGTTGTCTCAGAAAGCAAACCATATATATCAAGAGTGCAGGCAAACCTCTGGCTGCCAATCTTAATTGTACTTTCAAATTTTATTATACAAAGCTTTATTTTCATAATGTGCACATAAAAATGCAAAGTGTACGGCCAGCATCACTGCTCACTATTGATGTGAATTATTATAACTTGTAAGTAGTAGTTGGGAACTTTAAGGCTTGTGTCTAAATGGAGAAGCCCAGAGAGTCTGTCATGTCACTGTTTACATACACACCACATTTTATACAAATATGTAAGTGCAGCTGATTATCCATCCCCCAAATGTTTTATAACAGAGTAGAATGCATTTTAGTATGGCTCCAGCACCAAGCTGGCACCAGCATTATTGTGCCTGTGAAATACAAACTACACGTAACTTTGTTTCTTCCACAATTGGATTTATCTCTTTTAGAAAGTGAAATATGTGGTAATCAAACACAAGTATACCTTGCCACATGTACATTTTAAATGAAACCCGACACCCCCTAGTATAATGACCAGAGTTAATGTTCCTACCAACTTTCCATTTACAAATTTCATACTTTTCCAAGACTGTATTTGATGTTTTTGGTCACTGTGCAGAATGATGTATGGCCAAAACTGGAGACGATTCTTCTCCACAATAAATATTACAATATATCAAATGACAGTAGATCTACAACGTCATAAAATGTGTAGATTTGTGCAATTCCCAAACTTTTCTAAGACCAGGAAATGATCAAATTCATTTTCCTGTGTAGGAACCCTGTAATTTGACACTGGCCAAAAGGCGGTTTACGTGTCAGAGGCAGGGGTGGGAGGGATTTTAGAAAACAAACTGCTGCTCTCATTGTTATTCATGTGTCTAAAAGTTGTGCAGGGTCTCTGAGTCAGTCCACCATCCCAGAGGAGCTTTTCACCTACAGTAGACGCTCAGGAGCAACAGACTGTTTCTTATCTATACGTGCACTCTATTATTATATGCTACAACACTTGTGAAAACAAGATTCTGTACATAATACATACAGATTTTGTTATCAATGTCTTTATGCTAATAAATATCCCTTGTTTACACTGTGTCAGATATGTGCTTCATCCATTCTAAGAGTTAGACTGAGACAAAATGAAGCAGTCCTACCTGACTCAAATTGAAGACGTTTATTTACAAAGGATACAGTGTTCTGGTGCCTGTTTAATAAGTCAGCCATGACCACAACAGACTGCCACACGTCCAAAAAGTGCTGAAGGCATTGGGACAGAGACAGACTACATTCCCTCGATGTTTGTAACAGACAGTGTTTGGGTCATATCTGTAAGTGCTTCCAGGTTGAGGGCAAATTGGCAAAATCCCCAAATGGTCTTTGGTCATCTTTGTTAGAAATGTCTCAGTTCAGTCCAGCATAACCCGTCCCAGCTCCCCTTTCCTGAAGGCTCTTATGAAATCGTAAGCTGCTGCTGTGTAGTTTGGGACTGTGATGGTTATGTTACCTGATGGAGAAAAGGACCAAACATTCCATTACAAGACTAATGTATGAGTGAGTGAAAGTGCATATATGCTCCATTGTTTTCCACTCATCTTCTGAATGTAAACAGCGCGCCTCAGAGGCAACGACAGTCTTGTGATGAGCTACAAACGGCATAAGAGGTAACACCCAGTTCAACATGCAACATGCACTACTTCAACTGGTTATTCTGTGGTAACATAGCAAAAATTGTTTGATTTGCTTGCTCCCTACCATTTTAGAATGGTGTTCCTTTTGTTTTAAAAGCCTCCAGTCTGGATGACACATTAGTTATAATATGTAAATGGCCTGTAGACCTGGCTATAATGGCAGGGGTCTTTAAATCAATTAAACTGATGGCTAGCCAGCTATTTAAATTGTGTGTAGCAGGATTATCTGTAGGATTAGCACTTTCTTACCCACTCCAGTTATGGCTTTGACCCGTTGAGTCTTTCCTAGTTTTACAGCAATGCGTTTGAGGACGTGCTGGATGTCATCATTAGGCTCTTCGAGGTCATACTTCTCAACATAACTACAAACGCACACCAACGCACAAAGAAAAATGAATGCATAGATCATATAAAAGTACAGTCAACCATAATGTAAGGGAGGAAATTCACACCTGAACTTCTCCAGCCTGTTCAGAGAATAGAGCAAGTAGTCAGCGATAATGTCTTCCCCCACTAAATGGTCCAGTATAGTTCCTAGGAAGATACAGAAAAACTTTGTACAATATTTCTTGAGCGCACTGTACAAACCCCCTCACCCCTAATTATGTGACAGAAAGGAGATTGAATGTAGCACTACATAGTTTCCACCAGGTGTTCCTGAATGATTATCTTTCCCTTTTGTTGCAAAACAATAAATTAAAACTATGCATTTCCGCTCACCACATAAAGCTAGCTTCATGCCAGTTTCAACACTCTCGATCTTAGGAGGCAGGACACCTGGTGTGTCCAACAGGTGGATGATGGGTCTTTCACACACCTGAGGACAAGCATCAAAAACTCACAAAGAGAGCTGCAAGTGCATATGCACATACACAACGCCCCCAAAAACATACAAATACACAGAGCCAAAAATGAATTGTACACCCACCTGAATTTTGGTCAGGACTGCTTTGGTTATACCTGGCTCCCCACCCACCCTAGAAGCACGGCCTGAAATCAATTTATGAATAGTTTACTTATTAGAGAGGGAATGAATAATCCAAATTATTTTGATATGTATCATAGGAAATCAATACGCAACAATTTTGCATACCTTTTTTCAAATTTGTTCTTCTTAATGAGTTGATAAGAGATGACTTCCCCACGTTTGGCACACCAATCACCATCAGGCAATAATTTGTATTCTGAAAGTTACATTGATACATAACTACAGCATTTACCCTCTATTATCCTCAAAATCTGTAACTAAACTGAAAACAAATTTCTACAGAATTACAAAAATGTATCAGAAATATAAAAGTGAAAATAAATGATTCCATAAGTATTCACCTTCCTTCAGTCAACACCTTTAACAGCAATTACAGCTCTGAGTCTTGTCTATTAGTTTTGCACATCTGGACATTGCAAAATTGCTCAGGCTCCAGTTAAAGTTAGTTGGGAACCATGAGTAAAAAGCAATTTAAGTCCTGCCCAAATTCTAAATTGGACTAAGGCCCGAGCTCTGACTTGGCCACTCCAGGGCCCAGTTTTACAAAACTTTCTGCAACTTGGGCTTTTCAAAACTGATGAACAAGATTCTGATCATTCAGATTGGCATTTGGATTGAGTAATAAAGTCCTACCTTTAATCAATCTCAAATCTTGTTTCTGAATTTTTCAAAACTCTAAAGGCGGAGATTAGACGGGTTTTGATGCCAAAAATCAAGATAAACTTGAGCCCACTGGAGTGGATTCAGGGTGGATTTAGAAGCATTATATATAACCAAGAAATTGTGATGTAACTCGTGAGGATGTGGGGAAAATACAACCTATAGCCTACATCTTGAATACAGATTAAAAATAATATTTATTGTTTACATTTTATTAAATGAATAAAGACAAGCAAGGAAAGACATTTTGTAGAAAAACATACTAGCCAACTATGGGACCTACCAGATACGGATGTATTTAACCCAAAAGCATTTGCAACACCGTAACTGCATACAGGTGATCTTCATTCAATAAATCATGTGACTTCTAAAAACAATTGATTACACTCACATACATGGAAATAGATGTAGTGTAAAGCATTTGTTACTATAGAGTAATCTATTGTACTTCTCACAGCCATTTTACGATAGCTTGTTCCTGCTACAATGGTGGGATTTTAGGTATGCGAGCCTGTAGTCAGCTCCACCAGTCAGAAGTAATGCAACACTAGCATTAAGCCTGTAGTCAGTTCTGCCAATGGAAGTAATGCATTTGTTGGATTTAAGTGCTTCATAATCATCCTTCATTTGCCTTACACTCACTTTATCACACACCTCTCTGCTATGTGGGGGAGGATGCCTTGAACCAAATGTTCTCAGAAGAGGCGAGACTTGGCAACTGACTTGGCACTTGTCTAGCCTAGTAGATAAGCCCCTTTCATGCACAACAGCATAACTGTCTCATGACCCTCTGGGAACATTCCTTCCACCCTGTTATGCAACTAGATAAGGTACAAATGACAGGTCCACTGATAAATAAAATGCTAAAATTATCTGACGAAAGCTCACCTCATCTCTATTAAAGCGTGGTTTGCTCTCAATCAGCTGTGTCACCATGGGCACCAACTACAACAGAGACAACAGGCAGAATTTGCACATTAAAGT
The DNA here is from genome assembly GCF_048128805.1 of Centroberyx gerrardi. Taxonomy (NCBI): domain Eukaryota; kingdom Metazoa; phylum Chordata; class Actinopteri; order Beryciformes; family Berycidae; genus Centroberyx; species Centroberyx gerrardi. The sequence goes on from NC_136011.1 coordinate 13,896,221, forward strand.
TCATAATTGTATTTCATCTCATCTGAGGACTAATTTCTGAGAACTGTCAAATGCTAAGTCTCCAGTGAAGATGGCTCTCACCTTTTTGACGTTGTCATCTCTCTGCTTGAGGCAGTCTGTGAAGAGAACGTTCCTTACCCCATTTTTTTCCAGCTGCTTCAGGATTCTCTGCAGGGAAATTGTGAGATAATATTGTCAGTAATTACAAAATGCTGTCATATTTGCTACTAACAGGTCACTATGCTCAATTAGCAGAGTAAGCTACAACAAAATGACTTGCAAGAGACTCCTTGTTGCAGGTGTACAGTACCTGCTTGCTTGACAGATCAGCCAGGTCCATTTTGTTGAGAATGAGCAGGTGCGGTCTGACATCTAGACTCTCCTGAAATAGAGGGTTTCTCCCAGAGAAGGGGATATGCGAATGTTTAAGAAAAATGAAAAATCAAGTTTCATGCATACTCCCTCATTCTCCCCACTTCTGCAGTACAATGGGCTTCTCCTGGCATTAAAGTCGAGATGAAACGGCATTTCGAGAGTATCTAACTTCCGTATCGTGACGTATTTCCGAGTGAAACAGGAAAGACAGGCGGGACATAACGTTGGGAGGAATTTGATTTGAACGTTGAAAAGTGGGTGTGTCATAACACCCGAAGACACACCGAAGTACCATGCTGTTGCTAGCTAGCTAACTAATGAATCTTAGCCTCTTAGCTCTGTGCGCTAAAAGTTGAAGATTGATTGATGGGTGGATGTCATGATATTATTGGTTGAAATTAGTTACGGGCATGCTTACGTAAGCACACGGCATATTTTGTTTTACAGGAAGAAAACATGATTGAATTTTGATATAAGAATACAATGAAATAGATTTTTGGTATTTTTTTTGGCATATATTGTTAAATAGGTGCACAGTATGACCGGGGATGTGATCTAAAAGGGTTAAAAAGGCATTTTTCATTTCATCTCGTCTTTAAGACTTGGCCCCAGCTTCCTTTCACTCTGTGCAGCTGTAATCTTGTGAGCTCGTTGATTGACTTGATAGGTTCTGCAGATCTCAGATACATTATGCTGAACTGCTGTATTTAATTGTAGACCAACATCATAAACTGGATTCATTTACATGATGGAGGAAATCTGTAATCGAAAGTAAGTTGGCATTTTGTCCTGCTAAATCCTACAGCATTGAAAAAGGATATTCTGGCATCATGAATTTCTATGATGCAGTCCACATTCTTGAGGCCGGCTCTCATCTGCTTCAGTCCTGCAAACAGTGATACAAGAGTACTGTCAGTACCAATAAGATATTAGATGTATGGAAAATCACAGCTTGGTTTGGTATTCGTCATTGTCTTTCTCTTTATATGAAAATAAATAAATAAATAAAAAATATAAGCTCAGCAAGGTCTCAAAGTAGCAAACAGCAGATTATTCATAACTTGTCTGCATGATTCTAATTGTTGATAAATGCGGTCCCATTTGGGTCCATCCAGAAATATACTGTCTGTACCCAAGGTCGTAGTGTGGCATAGTGAGTAGGGAGACCGTCCTAAAGCACCTTGGTTAGAAAGCCTCCACCCTGCTGGAGTGTCGTTGAGCAAGACACTGAACCCCTACCAGCTCCAGGGGTCGCTGCTCTGCAGCTGACCCCGGGCTTTGACCTCCTGTGGAGCAGGGGTTAAGTGAGAAGAGGATTTCTCTGGGGCAATCATTCCAAATCCAGTCCTCAAGGACCAAAACACGCAGGACAGGGGGTCCTTGAGGATGGACGAGATGTAAAGTGTGTGTGTGTGTGTGTGTGTGTGTGTGTGTATGTTTGGGGAGTGTAATTTTGAATTGTAATGGCCAATGTATCCATTTGAGGATTTTGTTACATCATGCTGTCTTGTGCATTGGTTTCCCTCTTGTTTGTGACCCCAAGAAAAGGTTTTTGGTGGAATGACAATGAAGTTGTTGGGAATTGGATTGCTTAAGGAGACAGTGAAACAATTTCGTCTCCATGAATACAGTTAAAGCTATCCGTAGCTAACAAGCACTTCCACTCGAGCCCTAGTAAGTTTCACATATTCTGTGGATAAGACTTAAAATAAAACGTATTCCAACAACATTTAAACAAGGCGACCTTTAAGTCTACAGTACCAGCAGACATGAGTGAGCTCACCTTTCGCCATGTGTCCGGGGAACCAGTGGGCGACTTCGCGTTCACCAAAGTCGAAAACTGGTCGAAACCTCCCGATACTGCGGAGTGCGTGGTACAGTTTCATGGTTATAGTTTATTATAAAAACTAGACAGGATTACACTTGACGTTGACCTGTCAAGTTCTTACTGCACAAGCCATGATCATGTTGTGTTACACTGTTTACATGCCGACCCGAATCTGTGTCAAACAACTTGGTTCCTACAATTTCGTTTAATGTGTGCAGTTACAGCATGATACAGCATATAATGTTACACACAGTGCATCTTTAAACTTTGACACACTATTCAATGAAAATAGCATGGCATTGTATTAGTCAAATAAGACAAAAATAAAAGTGAAAGCCTGAATGATGAGGAACCAAAATCATTAACGCTTTCAGGTGCAGTGCTCCTACTCTGGCAGTCTAATTCTTATAGACTTGTTCATCAATTGATTATTATTGATTAATTTATAACTTAAAAGACATAAGCGATTAGTTCAATTTACATTTAAATGAGGCGATACACTGTTTATAAAACAATTAATGTGGTAATTAAATGATCAGTTATTCCGTTTCATATGTCTTTAACCAATTAATAAATTACTGAATTTTAACCACTTTATGCGTGGGCCTCACTTTATTATAAGATGTTTGTTTGTTATGCACCCAGTGTGTCACACTAATACTAACAAGCACAGATCCTGTACAGATCCACGACGCGTGTGTTCAATTCAATTCACTGCACTGAAGCATTGCAACACGGTTATCATAATTACACACACACATTTTAAATGCTTTATTTGAGTCCACAAATTACATTAACAGTGCAATGGGCTCATATATACACAGGGTTCAAGAGTCTGGACACTTTCGGGGTACAAAAGGCACCTTCTCCTCCACACTGCCAGGCTACGGCAGCAGACACAGAACAGTGTCTTGCCAGCTGCCTGGCTCTACTTTTTGACAGGCCTGTCACCGTCAGCCTGTGTACATGTCCAAGGCTACCAAATATTAGCACAGAAAGGTGGCATGCCTATCCCAAGCTGCCGACTGAGGCAGTCATGGGCTGATACTTGGTAAATGTGTCAGTGAAGGCTTGCTCCATGTATAGGTCAAATGAGCAGCCTATCTCTACAACATGGACTGCCTGTGTGCCTTCATCAACAAAAGCAACATCCGGTGTATTTGCAATATCAGAGAACACATCAACATTGTGAGTGAACCAGCTAGACATTACACAGGCATGTTTGAACAGCTTAACACCAGATGGATTGCAGCCACTACTAGGACTACAATACGGTCCTGATGAGCAGTGTGTAAGCCTTTGTATGTGCTACATCCATTAATAACATGTGCTAGTGACTCTAGGTGTGGGTCTGAATCGGGATGTAGAATACAGTGCGGGTGGTGTTACTGTTACTGTTATTTATTACAATTTATTTTGATATGCATGTGCTGTATCTTATAACAGATAACAAAAAATAAAGTGCTTTAAAGGCAATTTTTTTACTCATTCTTTATTGCTTGATGGCAGGTAGGATTTGTGTCAAAAAGGGGCCTCCACAGAAAATTTTGCCTAGGGCCTCCAGCGGTTTAGAGCCGGCCCTGCACACACACACACACACACAATATTTCACAATTATGTCACGTCATTAAAAAACTGTAACGGATTTATTCACTCTGAAAACATGACATTACAACTGCAAAATGACATTATTACCAATGCTTGTAATGGCATAATTAATAATGATTTGTAAACAGGATTACTACGAGTGCATTTTAAAAGTTGATTGGAATCATACATTTTTTCAGTCACAGAAATTATCTGGAGATCTTTCATCATTTAAAACAAAAAACATTCATAGATTCAGTGAGAATCAATTTGGCACAATTTGGCTAAAAAATAAAATAAAATCTCTTTAGAACAAGAGTGCATTGCTGTTTTTAAAGCTTCGATCTGTGTGGCTCGGAGGGACTGATGGAGGCGTAGTGAGCGACGAGCCGGTCAGCCTCCCTCCAGCCGGAGAGCAGGGCTCCGTGGACGGTGGAGTAGTAGCAGGAGTGAGTGGCCTCTCCAGCAAACAACACCTGCAAGGGCTGGAAAACACCAAGCAGTCAGAACAAAGACTAAAACCTTGGTCTTGGTCAATCATTTGTGAGTGTGTGTATGTACTATGTGTGTGTGCGTGTTTGTGTGTGTGTGTGTGTACCTGAGACTGTGTGCCCTGTGCAGGCAGAGGTTCCCTCAAGTTGTCCAGGTCCTGCGCCGAACAGCCTCTTCCTGGGTAACTGTAGGATCCGCAGGTCCAGGGGTCTTGAAACCACTGGGAGCGCAGGATTTTCCTCGGTGTGATGGTGGGGTTCCCTAAACACACACACAGTTACTTCACCAACTCTGACAGGTGACATGCTACAATGACCAAGGCTTAGAAACATCACTAGAAAATATACGGATGAACACAGAAGGGTTTTCGACTCACCTGTGAACCTGCGGATGAGCTGTGTGACAGTGTGTGTGACTTCTTGTTCAGGCAGCGTCTCCATATACTCCGACTCATGACCAGCGATCCAGCCACAGAGAACATGGCCGTACCTGAGAGTCGAAACATAAATAGGATGAGGAGTCGCTCGCACAGCGTACGTTTTTTCTGTAAATTTAGCAGAAACAAGCTAGGGAAGCAACAGAGTCTCATGCGGTCCCCGACCTTTCAGAGGGTTTGAGGACAGTGAACCCAAACATCTTCTTTATCCAGGATCTCTGTATATCTGACACCTGGTCCACCATATTCTCCTGAACAGAGATAAGACATGAAACAGACAGTTCAAGTGTGTGTGTGCAGTCAGTATTTTTCCTATCCTGTGACACATACTTATCAAAAATAGATTGTCAGGATACTCGTGGATGGGGAATAAGCAGGACGAGGCATTTACTGTCAATTTTAAAGTAAAGAAATATTATGAGAGGACGTGATGTGTGCGACAGTCTGTATTTTAGCGAGGGAAGAAGAAATCTGATTTTAACATGTATACTAGAGATGCATCTTAACGTCAGGTGTAAATGGAATCCCGCTAAATCACACCTAGACACAATTCAGACACAAGACATGTGTCAATGCCAGTGTGATCAGTGTACATGCATGTAAGTGTAAACCTAGCCACACTACACACCTCGTCATCCCACACCAGGTAAATGACTTCACAGTCAGCATCCCACCATGGGGAATCAAACTCCACAAATATTTTGTTATTCGTTCCAAAACCAATTCTCTGGATGGAGTGCATCTTGTGTAGCGGGAGAGGCGGACGGAACAGGGTTGAATGGTGCTTCTTTAAGTATCCTGACGAAACAGAACAGAATAGAACAGAACATTACAGAACAGAACTAGTTTCTGCTCACAGTACACACTGTACAGCAGTGGTTCTCAATGTGGGGTCTGGGGACCACCAGGGGTCCTTTAGTGAGTTCCAGGGGGTCCCCAGCAAATTGATGAATTGTTAAACTTCACCATTGTTTCCTTTACAAAAAGTTAACACAATTAGAGAATGTATAAGAATGACTATTTTGATCATAGTTTCACTGTTATCTTTCTACCTACAATACAGTCGTGGAATTCTGGACAAAATCGCGTCTGACAATAAAACTATTCTCAGATTTGGGTTCGAGAGACAAAATCTTATCAGATGGGGGTCCGTGGCCCAAATGTGGACTACATTTTTTTTTTTTATAGAGTTTAAAGTTACAGGGACAGTGCAAATTAATAGACATTTCTGTAAATGTGCCAGTTTAGCCATCTTGGCTAATTTTCAACTGCAGTCCCTGGGCAGGTGTAATGACAAATTAATTAGGGGGTCCTTGATATGAAAAAGGTTGAGATAGGTACAGCCTGAGTCAATGTTGCCAAAAAAGCATCCAGCCCAGCAACTAATAAACACTTGCACTTTGAAAGGAGATGTGATAAGATCTCATAAACAATCTCTCCGTTTATATATTCCGATGGTATAAAACACAATGACGATATGTTTGTGTATGTGCGTGTGTATCTCAGTCTACCTAGAGGCACTGTGACAATAACATGGTCAGCAGCGATCCTCTCCCCATCGACACATTCAACCGTCACAGGGTTCCCTCCCCTCTCTGTGCCGTTCCAGTGGACACAGCACACCGGCCGTCTGTAGGTCACTAAATCACTGGGGAGCTCCGACATCAAGTTCTTTATTATGCCTTCATAGCCTCTGCAAGTGAAAAAAGAGAATGTCTCATTCAATCCAACTTGTGCCATTTATTTGGTGGTGTGCAGTGGTGGAAAAAGTAAAATATCCTACTCAAGTAGAAGTTGTGCTGATGTTTTACTTAAGTAGAAGTAAAAGTACTGGTGTAAAAATCTACTTAAGTAAAAGTAAAAAAGTAAAAAATTAGTTAGAAAAGATAACATTGTTACAGGTGATCTTTTCCATGCAATTCTACAAGGATGAGGGGGCAAAGTTCAAACTAGATTCTTTTAATTGGAAAATCTTTTTGTTTGTGCGCTTTATTACAAAAAAAAGTGCACAAACAAAGTAAAGCCAGATTACTGTTCTCACTGTGAATGGCTCCACAATTGGCCAATTTACAATGTTCTAGTTTCTGTTGCTTATGGAGAGCCACAAGATTTGTACTCTATAATGGATGTGATTTAAAATGTAGTGAAGTGATACTTCAATAAAATTGTACTAGTATAATTAGTATAATTAGTATAGTATAATACAAAAAAAGTACAAGTGCACAAAAAAGCTACTCAATTACAATGACATGAGTAAATGTAATTAATTACTTCAACCCTTGGTGGTGTGTGTGTGTGTGTGTGTGTGTGTGTGTATATAGGGGGTGGGGGTGGTACTAACCCTGGGAATGTGCAGTCCAGTCCAGGCAGACACTTGTACATGCCAAAGGCCCCCAGCCCCAGCTGGTCCATGGTGGGTGTCCCATTGACGCAGCACTCCACCTTCAACATGTTAGTGATCAGACAGAGCCGCAGCGCCCTGGTGGACGCGTCCTCGTCTTTCCACCGCTCTGCTGCTCGCAGCGGGGCCTGCATTCAGTACCCAAACAACCACGCATCACACACACAGACAAGCAATCAAACATACAAACAAACACATTATTTTCTTGCAAGACACAGTTTAACATCAAGAACCAGGGAAACCTTTTCAGTCACTGAGACAAAATGTACCTGTGCCCGTATATACTCTCCCACGCTGGCAAATGGTTCTCCTCCTTGACTCTCAAAATCTGAGCTTTCATCCAGCAGCTCAGCAAACAAATCCATAGCAGGAGTCATGTCCTCAGCACTCAGCTTCTGACCTGCACAGGAACATGTGTTCAGGCCTACCAATTTGTATCCCGTCAGTTACTACACCGGTACATTAAGTAATCAATAACACTATAAGGTCAGACCATCAGAGACACAAGCTATGCAATTACATAAGATAATGCAAACTCATGCATAACTATGGAAGACAGTCTTGAAACAGGCTATATGGCTTATAAAAACAAGATGTTGAGATCAGGGTTCAGGCCATTCATGTATTGAATTGAGAATGCATGGTAAATTCCAATTCAACTCCTGGGATTGGAATTGGAATTGGAATGTCACCCAGCTCTAAGGAAACTGGAATTGGAATTGAATTGGAATGACAGGATACAGAATTTAATTGAATTCCATTAAATTCCACTTCTAAGAGAGGTTGTCTTGACATGCTAAACATTATAAATCAAATACATTCAATCATAATGTATGTATTACGATTACATGTTATGTGTCAAATACCACCTAAAAGGTACCCTCAACAATATTCAGTACTAATAATATATAACACTCAGTGTTTCCCACACATAGACTTTACTTGGGCGGGCCGCCCAGGTATATTAACGGCCGCCGAAGTATATTTGGCGACCCATTTTAGCATTTTTTATTTTTATTTTTTTATCCGTCCGAGAGAACGATGCCATCCGCGATCGATTAACTAGTGGACAATCTCCCCTCGCTCTACCCCTCCAGGTTTTCCCACACAGAGAAAACTTTGTGGCGGACCGCCACAATATCAGCACTGACCGCCACAAATTTTCTTTTTTTTCACCATTTAATCGTAGAACTGCGTGTAGCGCTTTGATTCGCTCAGCCCCTAATTGCTCCACGCGATCTCTCTCTCTTTCTGTCTCTCTCTCTCTCTCTCTCTCTCTGTCTCTCGCGCTCTCTCTCTCACTTGCTCTCTCTGTTGCTCGGTCTCTCTCTCTCTCTCTCTCTCTCTCTCTCTCTCTCTCTCTCTCTCTCTCTCTCTCTCTCTCTCTCTCTCTCTCTCACCGGACCTGTCTGTTCGCCTCCCACTGCACACGCATGAGGGATATATTTTTTCCATGCCAAGAAGACGGCCGACTGAATTCCTGAAAAGAAGAACTAACAGTTAACGTTTCTCGGAATACAGCTGAGTTTCCGAGATTAGCACGCTGTATAGCCTAGCTGCTAGTCAGTATCCACTGAGTGGACTGATAACGTTAATATTAACTTTTTAACTCTGACTCTGAATATTTGCTCCCTCAATCCAGATTAATATTGAAAAATATTTTCAAAGAAGGAAAAGGACTCGTCCTGAGGAAGAGCAGGACAGTCTGGACCAGAGGAGCTGCTGAGCAGTAAAGCAGAGCAGATAATAATGTCAAAGGCTGTAATGTAACGATGTAAAGATACAGGAGAGACTGAGAACACAGAGAGATGTAGCAGGGCAGAGGGGCAGAACAGCTGATTTCTCTGTAAAAGGAGTCTCATTTCTATTCTTCACCTTGTAGACAAAAGCAAGCAACAAACAAAACAGTGTAGCACTGTTTATATTTTTAAGTTATGTTATCTTTGACACAAAGTACTTTAGATATATACAGGTTAGTTATTTGTTTGACAAATGGAACTATTTAAAATGGAGGAGGCCTACATTAGATAATGTTTCAGCCATCCAGGTAATGGGATCCCATTAACCCCCCCCTGCCGCCAACCCACCTACCACCACAAATACATTTAAATTCTGTGGGAAACACTGACACTACATGTAATCTCAGATATGTGGTAAGAAGAAAACTTGCAATTTCACAGAATTTCATTAAATTAAATTCAACTTCTTTAAATTCCAATTCAATACAAATTCTGTTTCCTCTAGGTTTTTTCAATTTCCAATTCCAATTGAATTCCAATTGCTCAGTTGAATTGGAATGTCTTTGACCCAAATTCTGGTCGACATATGTGTTTCTGCATCTGGTGACCTGAGCTGCTGAACCAGTTGGGGAGCCAGGGAGGATGTCCTTCGATCTCCAGGGCCTGGTTCTCTGGAGTGAGGGCCGCTGGTTCCAGGAGGCCGTAGTGGCGGGCCAGGCAGAACACTGGGTTCTCCTCAGATGGACCATGGATCCAGTTCGCCCCGATCTCAATGATGTTGTTACCTGCAGAGGAAGACAAGAAAACATTATGGAACACAGGACACCAGTGAGGGAGCGACCACAAAATGGCCCTCTCCATCTCACAAAACATAAGGAGTATGTGGTTACAGAGAAAATAAAGATTTTATTGTAGTCTGTTAGGTTTATGATAGGGTTATCACAGTGTCATTATAATTATCTCTTTCATATTTATCTCTCAGTCACATGCTTTGCAGTGGACAGAGGTCTATCCGTTTGAGAGGGCCTGTAAGTACTAAATTAACAAAATCACACTGTAGACAATTATAACAACAGTTAATTCAGAGAGTTTGGTGGTTGTTTTCTTAGGGCTGCTGCAGCCTTGTGCAATGAATACAATGCCAACACCCAACAGGCTATATAAACAGAGAACACTTCGCACTTGTATCATTTTCACGTCAGAACCTGTTTCCTCATTAGGGGAAACGTCTAAGTCTGGCTGTGCTACTTTCGCTCACCCATTCTGCCGGTTTTTATCCTTCCTCCACTTCTTGCAGTTGCTTCAAGAATCCGCACATTGCGAAATCCACTCTTAAAAAGCCGCTGCGCCGCCGCGACACCTGATATCCCGCATCCTATTATAATTATTTGAGAGTCCAGACGCTGTCGTAAAGCCATGTTGTCCCGCGCTGATACAAGAGGTTAAAGACTATCACCAAAACTACCGCAGACACCACTGTCAACACGACAGCAACGCGTCAGCTGAACCCAACTGACCTCCCCCATACCGCAAGAGGTAACCTGAATTAAAAAAAATACAAGCCTTCCGGTTAGAGGTTTCAAAATAAAACCCGTAATACCATGTAACGTGATATAATATATAGCCTACTGTATGTGAATGTGTAGGCTATTCCCTGGCTATAGTTGTAGCTAAAGCGTCATGTTGTTGTTGTTGTTGTTGTTGTTGTTGTTGATGTGCACTTCGCTAATATTGATTTTGCGACATATTTCTGCTTTTATTACAGAAAAAGGGCCTTTTGTTTCTGCTTTTATTTTGAAGGCAAAACATCTGCTGTTATCATTATCCAGCTTTAGACAGTTCCTCGAAAAATAAATAAATTAAAAAAATACCTCGAAAAGACATACCGGCAAGCGGGAGAAACGTTTGTAACTTTTTTTTTTTACATTCACTAATAAATTAAATCAATCAAGTTATCAAACATGTTTTCAAGCTGTTTTTTTGTTTGTTTGTTTTTTGGCTTTTTAAACTATTTCCTGACTTTAAACTGAGCTACAGCTAGCCTACTGTGTGCTGTGTCATTTTTAAAGCTGTGTAAAATGTTAAAATTGCCAAATATCAACACATTATCTTATTTAGAGCACCTTGATTTTTAATATAGCTTTGGATATCTTTGGATAGTAGCCTATAGGTTTGTCCTTTTATTGTGCTGATGACCTTCAATTAACCAAACAATATGGGATAGCCTACTGCTACTCACATATCACACAGACAGGCTCAGAAACACTGCGAACTGCTGCCCTCAGTACAATTAGTCTGACTGATATAGTATACAATTGGTGTGCCTTTATTTTGAAGGCAAAATGGCTAAACTGGAAGTGATCTTGCCGCTACCTTCTGACGAGCTGCCACGGCTGTAGCCCGAACCGCCTCAAGATGTCGCTGTTATATGAATAACCAATTAGAGAGAGAGAGAGAGAGAGAGAGAGTATTGTCGCTCAGAGGTTTCCAAACATTTTCCTGTCAAACAGCAACACTAACCTGCATCTGATAAACGTTTTTGTTGTCTGTCTCTACTAAAAGTGGAGAGAGAGAAACCTATGTGGGGCCCTGGAGCCCCCGGACCTCAGTTTGGGAACCACTGCTGGGGCTCATCAATAATTAGGCTATTGTGTTCACTCAGAGGAAATAAGTGCATTAGAGAGAGAGAGAGAGAGAGAGAGAGAGAGTGAGGGAGGCATAGCTAGTGTTGATTAGTATTAATCTCATTAGTCAATTAATAATGATTCTAGATTAATATTTAAGGCCGAGGCTGGTCCGCCACATGATGCAACAGTTGCTGTTGCTGTGAAACTGTGGGAAAAAGGACCAGCCCTCTGCTCTCAGGATACCTCCATTGTGTTATCTTGATGGGCTGACAAGCTTGTACATGCGCGCGTGCGCGCGCGCACACACACACACACACACACACACACACACACACAGAGCTCATGGGAACTCGCTGGCAAAGAGGGTCACTTAGAAGAACAATGCTAATCTGTGCTCCAGTTACTGTGGAAGTACAGGAAATAATAAAGATGGCTGTTTTCTTTGTGGGAACAATCGGAGCTGTATATCGTGTTTTCTGTCAGCAGAGATCCAACAGCATTTATAAAGGCCAGGCTAAAATTGATTTATTACATTAAAAACATCCATGTCAGAAAAACATTACCAAAATCATCTTGTAGAGTTATAAATATTTGCAGAGTCCAACCTGTTATGAAAGATCTCTCGTAAAAAATGTGAATATATCAATATAATTGATATAAAAGCAATGATAACACTTTGTAACAATAACATCAACCAAACAGAACATACAAATTGAAAGATATATCATTCTAAAAGTAGAAGCACATTGGTGTATGATATGGTTCTATTGCAGCCTTTACTTCTAACCTTTACCTCTACATTCGCTACTGTAATCAACAATCAGCATGTTGTGCTGACACATTTGTCCTTCACCCCCCCACTCTCTCTCTCTCTCTCTCTCTCTCTCTCTCTCTCTCACACACACACACACACACACACACACACACACACACACACACACAGGCACACTCATACTCTGTCACTGGTGTGAGTTATGCCCTCAAGTTGATGTAGAATCATGGACTTCAGAGCACTGTACCTGCAAAGAAAGAGAAAGACAATATACTATTAGTCTCTCTCTCTCTCTCTCTCTCTCTGCTTGCTCTATTAGCATGACGTAAATACATTTGTGTAGTCAAAACATATAGTGGGGAAAACAGTAGATAATAAAAATAACCCTCTCTCTCTCTGTCTCACACATAAACACAATATCAGGGTTAGAGGGTTGCAATCTCAGTCATATGAGTTAACGGATTATACAACTTGGCATACAGTCAGTGATTACAGTTTAACAACAACACTGTCCTCATTGATAAGCAGTGCACCGCAGTGAACTCTTCCCCTGTTTTGATCTGCTGAAGGCCAGAGGGGAGACGGAGATTGGCTTTGCATTATAAAATCCATGTGTTGTTAAAGAAGTTCCTTGTTCGGGTGGAAGTCAGTGACAGTTTTGCAACCCAGTTTGCAGAGTAGAGAGACTTGCTGTTGACCTACTTTTTGGTCAGTTTCGATATCTCACGCTCCTCTTCCTCTTTGAGTTTCTCTACGAAGCTGTCCAAGACAGGAATCTCAAACTTTATGTACTGGGCAACCTGAGGAGAAAAGGATTGAAACATATGAGCATGAGAAAGCCGCGACTGACACTGATTATATGATACCTGATTATATGACACCCAGAGATGTGTAGAAAGGTGGTTAAAGACCTCTGGAACCACATAAATGCTTCCTAGCATCAAATCAAACCAGTCTATAGTCTGTCACTCTCAACTTTTCCCATAAGTACAAAATCAAAACAGTAAACTCCCTTCAACAAAAGAATAACACCTTGCCAATGGAATGTAAATATAGAATGGAATAGCTCTACTGCTACCATATCCTAACTCTAATTAGTGTGTTAATACAGTGAGATTATGCCTATGAGACTCCAAACCTAGAAGAATACTTTCTCCATCAACAATACTGTTTTACTTTCACCAACTCAGTGCAGAAACAGCATACAGTCATCTCAGTCCATTGTTACATCAGTCCTAAAACAGGATATCTTTCCCCTGCTTGCTAAATTTAACCCAAGTGTCTATCATTGGGGCCATTGTGTCATTGTGTGTCTGTGTTGGAGAGTACAAAAAAAAAATGGAGGTCACTTATTGTGAACAAGATGAGAATAGAGATAGAGGGAGCAGTGGCAGGAGGCCCAGACCCACATCGTATGTGACTTCCTCTCCCAGGTCTGCCTCTGTGATGAAGATCTTGGATATTTTCTCACAGGGTCCATAAAGCACACGGGCCACCAGAGGATACTCAGCATCCCTCAGCCTGGCCCTCTCTGCAGGATGATAAAGAAACCAACTGACGACACACACTCACACACACAAACAGCGACTCTAGTGACATAAACTACACTGGAAGTTAAGACTTACCACCAGACTCGTGCACCATATACAGAACAAAGTCGTCAGATTTATTCTCCACCTTAAAAGACACAAATACTGATATTATTTTGGGTTTTAAGTTTCACCAGCGTTACTGAAGCACCGCTCGGCCTGTGACCCGTGTGTCTCATAGCTCACCCTGAACTTGTGTAGCAGCAGGTTGAGGACTTGTACAGTTGTCATGGAGCTGTTCACCCGCACGTTTGTCACCGAACCGTACGCTGGAGTAAACACAGATGTCTGGGGAGACAAGTGCAGAGAAATCCATAACCCAAAATGTCTTAGGAAAGGACAGTAATGTTCTGAGGAAATTTGCTTCATCAACAATGGTGATTCCTGGACTTGTCGAGCTTGAACACCTTGACCATTTTGAACAGGAAATCTCAAACAGAAAGGAAATCCCTGGGCCTGCAGCTGGAATGTGTTCAATCACAGCTAAGTGTGTGTGTGTATGTGTGTGTGTGTGTGTCCTGGCAATCAACACAGCGCACACAGAAATTCTGGAGAAATTGATGAAGGACCTCTGCGTAACCCGGCATTCCCGGGGCGCATTAATGAAACCAGCATACAGCGGGCTATTGTGAACCACTCAGCGCTAGCACAGACACACCCGCACGGGAAATGACCGCCTCTCTGCACCTGGACATGTGTCAACAGAGGGATACAATAATGTGTGTGTGTATGTGTGTGTGTGCTTATTACCTTGTGGTTGTAGAAGTGTCCGTTGATGGAGAACCTGTGTGTGCGGAGGCGCTGCAGGTCTCTGGCGCTGTGTGTCTTTGACCTCCTCTGAACTCTCATGAAGGAAGCGTCACTCCTGGTCCTCAGCAGCTGAGGAGCCTCCTCTTCCTCCAGGCCGCCCGTGTCGCCACCTCAGGGACACACGTAAACACAAACACACCTCCTCATGTGCCCTCAGGTGCATGTGATGGTGCCTTTTTATACTGGTCAGCAGTTATACTAGGAAATAGGGAGTTACACGACATTTCCGTAGTTTCAAATACGGATCAACATGCATGTGGAACAGCACCGGGTTTCCACATAATGTTTAATAGTGGGACCGATCACAAAGGTGTTACTTTGCTTGGGACCCATCAAGCAGAAAATGAGGGAAGTAAACAAATTTTTGACTTTTCTTGGACTTTTTTTTACTTTCATTCTGTGACCCTCAGATTTAACCAGGAATTGCAATCCATAGTTTGAAAATCATTGGAATTTACTAGACAAGATCCAAATGTAAAGAAATAAGACTGACAAATAAATCTTCCGGAAATATTATAAAAACCTTTATGTATTTGGCTATTGCATCTTGCAATTGCATGTGCTGCGGCATTGCTGCCTTCATCTAGGGGCACCTAATATTTTCAGAAGACACCATCACCTTGGAATTTTTTTATTCTTGAGAATAGAGTTGGTTCTCCTGTCATTAATAAGGTTCGGCCAATATGGGTTTTTGAAAGCCAACACCAATACTGATATTCTCAGACTGAAGTCATCAATAGCCGATATGTTGTGCCAACAATCAATTATCTTTAAATCTGACCCTTTTCATATTACAAGGTGTTTTTCCTAGAATTTTATCAGGGTGGAAAAGCCTCTGAAACACCATTTAGACCATCATGTGACACTAAAACTCTATTGAAAACCAGACTATTAAAATTATTTTAAGTGGGTAGCAGCTCCTTAAGGCAGGGTGACCCACCACACCTATTATAGTAGGGGGAAACTCTGAGTAAGTAGGCTAAGTAATTTATAAAAAAAACATTATTGAGCAATTAAATGAAAAAACAAAATTTCAATGGAGGTTTTACAGACTGCTTTCATGTGGCTGTGGTCAGGGAGGAACCTCCATTATATCAGCAGTGGACAACAGTGAGGCCAATATCAGCCTATTAATTATAACCCTGGCCATTTAGAGAGTTGGTAATCTGATCTGGGTGGCAGCTCTTGATGAGCTGATCTCGACCTGTCGACGTGTTGACCTTTCCACTGGAAATGTTGAGTGCAGCACCTCTGAAGCTATAATCGGTTTCATTGTGTGTGAGTGTGTATGTGTGTGTGTGGGGGGGTTAATCTGCTATAATCCAACATGTGTGTGTGTGTTTGTGTGTGTGTGTGTGTGTGTGTGTGTGTGTGTAGGTGTGTGCACATGTTTATTACTCACTAGTTGGTCCAGTTTCTCTGCCCAGCGAATTATTGTTAGACTCTGCTGCTACCTGCTTTACAACAGCAGATCTGTCATTCCTGTACAAACACAGTGGTTAGACTGCAACAGCTTACAATAAGTGTTTAACATTCTAACATAATGCAGGCATTGAAATGTCTTAGACCTCAGATTCTATGGAAAAATCACTGGAAAGCTTATGCTTTACAATTGTGTCTTTGTATCTCATATCTGTGTGAAGATCTTATTTATTGGGCATATACTCCAGCTTCCTAAAGCTGCTGTTCCATCGATTCAAAACATCAAATCTTTTTCATGTGAGATACAAGAGAGGTAGAGAGATGAGAAAGATGGGTAACTTTATTTGAAACCCCCTCTACTGTCTCTATCTCTCTGTATCTGTTCAACACAATAGGCTTTATTGGCATGACATTTGACATGGGTTACCAAAGGAAGTCGAGCAAATAATTACTATAATAATGATTATTATTACAGTGGAAAAGTCCAAAGAGATTGACTGCAACAGAAAGTGATTAAAATCTAATTATATCAAATTACCATCATGTATTATATGTTTCAACATAACTAAAAAATATCAAGTTTGGAAGTATTATACAGTAAATAATGAGTCTCTCTCTCAGCTGTGTGTCTGTGATATAGGGGTTGTGTGAGGGCCGGGGCCATGCTGATAAAGCTGTGGTGTGTTTGTGTGTAAAGCACACTAAGGTATCTGTACCGGTTGAGTCCTGTGGCAGAGTAACGGAATCTTTCATTGTCGTCGTGCATCTGGAGTCTGATTGGTCGACGCAGACCCCAGTAGATATTCAGCAACCCCTCGAGGATGAGCTCTCCATCGTCCTACCCATACACACACACACACACACACACACACACAGCAATAATAATCAGCACTCCTGGTCAGAGCGGATATCCTGCTGGCAGCCCGCCATAGTGGCTCCATGTCAGGTGTACGTGCAGGACCAGCCGCTCACAGCTACAGACTGGACCCTCTCATCTTGGAGAAGCCCAGTCGGGTCTGTCCCACCCTGCTGTACAGGGGTGAAGTCACGTCTCAGAAAGCAGCGATAATGAGTCACAGAGCCGTGGCTGCTTCAGGTCACGTACACGCAGAGCGGCGTTTTTCTGATGTCACAAAGTGAAACTCTAAATTTAGAAGACGACGTGCAAACTATGCGGTCTAAAGTATAAACAAAAGATGTGCAGCGTCAGTCTGTCTGAATATTCAAATGTGAAAGTTGAAGTTCTTTTTTCAATGTAAAAAAAATCATCTTAGGCCATGTTGGCTCTTTCAGAGTGCATACAGCACCGCCAAAACAGTAGCAAAGTCTGTTGGCCTCAGATACCACACCACAACTGTGACAATCATATAGACTGTTATGTTATCAGAAGATGCTCACACACACACACACACACACACACACACACACACACACACACACACACACACACACACACACACACACACACACACACACACCATCATTAAAGTCTGTCTAATCAGCTCATAGCATTATATATGCTATCTGAGGGAACACACACACACAGTCAACGTGCAGTTGGCAGGTGACATGTTAAGCTCAGACTGCTGATGAGTCTGTGGAGGAAAAGCCATGTGATTTGTACAGGACACATGAACAGCTTATGGATCTAAACTAATTCTTTAAGCAGCATGGACTGCTCTCTGCCTTGCCTTTTATCTTCATAGCTTGCTAATAATCACTATGAGGCGGGTTTATTCTGCATGGATAATTTATGGTTGACAGCTTTGTCTCGTTCCAGTGTAATGGTTATTACAACGAAGGGATCAAAAGAGTGTTGAAATGGGCAAATTGCTGAAAGAGATATTTTCCTGTGGATGAAAGCAATCTGTTCTTGTTACAGAGCCGTAATGCGTTTAGAATCACATAACAACCATTCAAATACAGAGAGGCCAGTCAGAAAGATGCAGGAGAGAGAGAGAAAGAGAGGTGGGTGGGGTGTGGGGTGTGGGGGGTGTGTGTGTGGGACAAGGGGTGGGTGAGACAATGTCTATGTGATTGCTCCCAGGGCTTCATTGTTTCTGGAATATAAACATTCAGAGCAGCTGCACCACTGAACCTCGCTAACCCACCACTCCTGAGTTTCCTGAACACACATACTCACACACATACACACACACACACACGTACCCACACACACATTTACACAGAAGGGAACAAGGTCAGCAGGGCTATATTTAGTAGCCTCAGCGTGGGCTTATCTCTGTGCTGCAGCGTGCCTGTATATAAAGCCTGGCTACACACTCCGGTCCCAGAATACTCGCTCAGCGGACTTAACATCACTCTGTTTCACACACTGCCTGTCGGACCGACAAGTCAAGCATCAAAGGTGAGAGTGCTTCTTATCTGTATACCTTCCTGGTTTTAGACAAAAAACTAACCTTGCATTAGAAACTGTATAGTCTTTAATATGGAGTTTACAATTTAGCATTTTCAGGAGCTACTTTTAAAAGAACTGCAGCAACACTACAGATTCACTATGAAGTAGATTTCAATGTATTATTACAATGGTTTTCATCTTAAATATTTATAACACAATGCCTTAATTGTGATTCACACAATCACTTTAAATAGAGAAGGTTATGTACAATTACATAACCTTAAAATGATTACAGTTTATAAAAATATTTTATATTCCAGAATAAATAAATATGAAAAAGGCTTTTGACAGCATAATGACAACAGTCAAAACAGCAAGTGAACAGATAAAATAACTACTGTAGATTTTACTTTTTAACTAAACTACCTAAAATCACTCTCCAGATTTCCATTTGTTTGTTAGTTCATTGTTTTGTTAATTGGATCTAATTGAAGCCTTTAGAGAAAGAACTGCAGCCTTGAGATTTTTTCAGTCCTCTAACTCTTTTGTTTTTCCTCTGTCCCAGCAGCATGAAGCGCAGACGGTTGCTGCTTTCCCTGGCTCTTTTACCCACCATCACCGAGACGCTAGAGGACTCCGTTTCACAGGGTGTCCCAGTCCACCCCTCATCCTCCCAGTCAACCCAGAGCACCCAGTCACTAGAGGACTACATGACCAGTATCCAGGCTCTTGCCCGTCCTGTGGAGGCCCCCAGCTGTGGCCCCGTCCGGCTCCAGAGGTCGCCCAGGCTACGGAATTTCTCCAAGACCCAAATGAAGCACTCTGTTTCAGTGTCGTTGCCTCGCGGATCTCCTCGCACCCTAAGGACTTCCAAACCCTCCTCCCTCAGCCTAAACACAGAGGAGTTCTCTCTGAGGATGGGCAGGGAGCGAGACTGCAGGGGCGCAGACCCTGTGGACTGGCTGTTTGGACAGACACAGATGAGGAGTTGAAGGGGGAAAAACTAAATGCTCTGTACGTACTTTGGTGGAGTACCGCATAAACACACACAGTGGATTTACCCGCTCTGTTTATGAATGTGGCAACACCACAAAGGATTAAAAATACCACATGGTGGGAATCAGTATGGTGCCTGAACCAACAGAAGACCAAAGTGAGGCTCTCAGAGAGCTGAAGATATATTTATTTCTATGCACTAAGGACTCAAGTCTCCATGTTTACATGTCTTATTGTTTTGTTAAAATGTATGTTGTTTCTAATAAAACAAATATGAAAATGTTTATTCGTTGCTCTGTTTCTTTAGACTAGAGTTACTCCAGAACATGAATGTGTTTTGAGTAGGTAACAAGCTTTTGAGCCACAAAATAGAACATATTACATTATGAAAGAGATGACCCGGATTTAGCTGGAAATGAAGATGCCACAGTTTTGCCTTTTCTTGTCCGCAGCAGAGTGATTTTTAGCTGCAGGCAAAGCAAAGCACTCCACTGCCCTCTTTTGGTAGTTAGTGGTACTGCAGCATGTGGCCTCTATAAACTACAATTACCTAAAACGACCACCAGAGGGGGCTGCATGCACAGAGACGAACCGATGGGTTATTACAGTAGACTAGCAGCAAGACATTTAACCACACACACCTTTTGCTCAGTCCAAGTCTAACTGGGATTAGACTGAAATCTGGTGTATCATTAATCACACTACCAACATTATCACATGATAATCAATCACCACTTTTGTGTTGGGAGGGTGGTTCACTAGTTAGAGAGACTGTCCTTCAACTGCAAGACCCAGGTTCACGGCCCTGTCAGCAAGCATCCACCCTGCTGAAGGGTCCTTGAGCAAGACAGTGAATCCCTACCCGCTCCAGGAAGGCTGTTGTCTAGTTCAGTTGTTCTCAACATGGGGGTCGGGATCCCCCAGGGGATTGGGAGATCATTTTGGGGGGTCGTGAGATAATTTATGGGATAGGAAAAACATATTTCTTCTCTACAAATTCATTATACGGTCTATCTTTTTCTGATTTTTGTCCAATTTTTGCTTTTTTTCTTGTGACATTGTCACGATCTCAGCCCTAGCCCTTGCGTCCTGTCATTGTCTGCTCCTGTTGTCCGGTCCATCACCTCCTTTCACTCCCCAGTCCTGCCATCCTCCTGCCAACCACCAGATGTCCTTGGACTTTCCTCCCTTCTGTGCTCCTTCCCTCCACACCTGCCCTGCATCACCCTCGTTTGCCCTGTTACCTTGTTCCCCCTTCACCAGCCTGCCTCCACCTATCAGCTCCCTCCTGCCAGCTGTCCCTCATTGGTAATCTGTCTGTGTGTATATCTAGTCTTGTTTGCTTGTAGTCTGTGCCAGTTTGTTGTTCAGTGTTCTGTTGTCGTGTGTGTGACCTGACCCTGTGTTTCCTATCTCCTTGCCGTGTCACCGTGTTCTGCCAGCCTGGTTGTGGTTAATTACTTTTGGATAGACTTTAGTTAGTTTTGCCTTGTGCCTGTCGGCCTGTTTTGTCTTTTGCCTTTTTGGATTTGCCTGCCTTGGTTTTGTATGTTCCTCTGTTCATCATTAAAGCCTTTTTTCGTAACCCCAGTTCTCTGAGCCGGTCTTGCGTTTGGGTCCAGCCCCCTCTCCTCACATACGTGACAGACATACTACTACTGACATACACATACTCCTCTGATAATTAATCAAATGAAGCAACCTGAAAAGAGAAAATCATTCTTTGGTTGAACTGTTCACCATTCTGCATATGCAGCTTGTGACTTCGTTTAAGGGGTCACAAGCCAAAAAGGTTGAGAAGTGAAGATAGTGAAGAGAGAATTTACTTACAGGGATCAAGTGTCACATCATCACTGCATCACTTTAAACTGTAGTACTCAAATGCACAGTTTAGAGCTTGTGCCAAGCTTTCTCCCAACAAATGTCTATGGAACCCCGTTTCCGCCTGTTTTAAAAAAATAAAAAAAAATAAAAAAATCTGGCACTTTTCTCTTTTTTTCCCATCATGAATTGAGATGGTAAGTCATTATTATGAGATAGTATCTCATAATTATGAGATGCTAAGTCATTATTATGAGCTACTATCTCATAATAAATCATAAATCTCATATTTCTGACCTACACCAGCCACTTTATCAGGTACACCTATCTAGTAGCGGCTGGTCATCTGTTGCTGTAGCCCATTTATCATAAGGGCCACAACTTGTATGTTCAGATGCCCTTCTGCACTCTACTGTTGTAAAGACTGTTATTGGAGCATTTGTGGCCTTTCTGTTAGCTTGAACCAGTCTGTCCATTCTCCTCTGACCTCTCTCATTAATAAACTGTTTTCGGCCACAGCTCACTGGATGTTTTTGATTTATCACACCATTATCTGTAAACACTAGAGACTGTAGTGCATGAAAATCCCAAGAGGGCAGCTGTTTCTGAGATGCTGAACTACCACGTCTGGCACCAACAATCGCACCAATCAGTCAAAGTTGCTTAGATCACGCATCTTGCCCATTCTAATGTTTGGTCAAACAAAAAACTAAACCACTTCACCATGTCTGCATGCTTTATATATGGAGTTGCAGCCACATGATTTCACTGTTTGGAGGAGCTGACTGTTTGTGTTAACAAGTAGGTGTACCTAATAAAGTGGCCTGTTAGTGTCATATTTAAAAGATACTATCTCATGATTATGACTTAGTATCTCATAATTATGACTTGGTATCTCATAATTATGACTTAGTATCTCATAATTATGAGATGCTAAGTCATAATATTGAGAAAAAAATTTCAATTCATGATGGAAAAAAAAAGGTGGCGGAAACGGGCTTCCATAAATGACTAATTCCGTGTGGATGGTGCTAAACTTCTGAGTCAACCACCTGACATGGGTCTCCATACCATGACTAACACACATCACCTGACTACACCTGCAGCGCAGCATGATCATACATGAGCTTAAAACAACATTTACAAGCCCTTGTGCCCGCCCCACCTCCTCTTCCTCTTGTTCTTTCACACAGAACGAGTTTGCCTGAGTCTGAATAATAATGCAACAACAATACTAACTACTCAGACATGTCAGGTATGTTCACACTGAACCTCTTTCTGGGAATGATGATGAAACCCGTTCACACGCTCTCCATACAATCTTTGGAGTTCAGATTAGTTGAAATCCCAAATTTCTGTCTTACGCCAACTTTCAACCAAAGTATGTTCCTGCTGACTAATGTTTTGTCCCTCGCATCCACCAAACGTCTGGTGAGTCAATGCTGAGTAATCTATGGGCTAACTAAATCTGGTTAATGAGGTTAGACTATTAGCTGAAATAAGGTCAGTATTTCATGGTAAGCATGAACAGAGGTGGTAGAAGTACACAAATTCCCTACTCAAGTAAAAGTGCAAATATTCATTTAAAAATATACTCTGGTAGAAGTTGAAGTACCGTTTCAAATCCTTTACTCAAGTCAAAGTATAAAAGTACGTGGACTTAAATTTACTTAAAGTATAAAAGTAGAAGTCGTTCTCTAAAAAAGTCATTTCTAATGTTCTAAACTGGTTTTCTGTTGAGCGTTCCTCTGAATCCCAGATGAGAAAGAGTCTGCAGCTCAGATCACTAACCCGAACCCTAGCAGCTGAATTCACGTTAATTATCTCTTTCTTGTTGCTTCTCTCTTCTTCGTGTTGCTTCTCTCTCTGTCCCTTTCCCTAATTTTTGGTGTCGCTTTGCTGAACAAGCAGCCAATCACATTTGGCTCTTGATCAGCTGCTTCCGGGATGGAAGCTGTCTGATGCTGAAAATATTTTTTTTTTAGAAAATCAGTTGATGATTTCCCGAGAGTAACGAGTCTGTTTTGAAATGTAGTGAGTAAAAGTAAAAAGTCTTCAGTGAAAGAAAAACTTGAGTAAAGTACAGATACTTGAAAATCTTACTTAAGTACAGTAATGAAGTATTTTTACTTTGTTACATCCCACCTCTGAGCATGACTCATTAGAGCAAGTGAAAGCCATATGCCCAGAACAAAGCAATATCATAAATAAGATCCCCTCTTCCTCTCATTTACTTCTCCTAGACATAGAGGAGTTGAATCAGTGTGAGATTTTGAGATTATTTTCTCATACTTCTGAAACTCTGCTCCTGAGAAACAACCCATGGACTGTTTCACTCTGGTACATCTGGTACACTTAGCACTTTCATTTTTTTTCACACGTCTTAACATGCACTCACTCTATTCTTTAATGGGTCAGTAAGGAGAAACATATCAGAAATCTGTGAGTGTGGCCATCTACAAATGAGATATCATGCTTTTCTTATTTGTCTTGAGCACTTCTTACACTTAATGCAGATGTATATTCTCATGTGCATCTCTTTACTGCTCCTAAGAAGGGTTTAGGAGAAAGAATTCAGATCTGTTAAGCAACAGATCTTTCCTATTATAATTTGTTTAGTCATTCCCGCAGTGTTACATATTTTTGGTCGAATTACATAAACTGACTTGCAAAAACAAGAGGCACTGTTAAAAGATGAGGCACTGTTATATCAATGTTGAGCACAAATGGTCTTTTTAAAAAGGCTCATAATCTCTAGATTGTATCCTTATTCTTGGCTACAACATTAGGTCAATATTTTAGTCTTTGGTTCCTCTAGTGTGTGTGTGTGTGTGTCTGTGTATGTGTGTGTGTGTCTGTGTGTGTGTGAACAGCTGGATGCTCAGGGTCTGTCCCTCTTGTCCCTCTCACAAGTCTCATTAGATCAGTCTCCTTCCTGGAAAATCCCCCACATAGTCACAGACCTAACATGGCAGAGAACATGCATGAGTATTCAAACACACACACACACACACACACATGCACGCACGCACACACACACACACACACACACACACACACAAGCCAAGAAGGACCCTCAATCCTGGTGACCACACATTCTTAAGGGGAAACTCCCAACCATGAAACCCATAGAATAATTATCAAACAAATAACCTTGCTCCTGCATACAGCTTTACAGCATCAGTCATGTATACCACAACAGCAAAACATTTATGGTCGAACTGCTTTGCGAAGCAGTTAGTGTATGTGACTGAAATCTGGAACTCTCCCTCTCTTTCCACATCCATTTCCAACTTGAGGGAAAAGGGGCTTTTTGTGGTTTACTTGTGCTTATGGACATTTGGCATGTTGGAAAACAACCCAGGACTCTCAGGTCTGTGCTTGGAACTGCCACTACATGTGTCAAGTCTGTTTGGTCTAAGATTTCTGTCTTCATTATCTGCCAGAGAATGACAGTGCTGGTTTAACTGGTTCCAGCTTTGTCACGTGCGCAACCCATTTTACAATGCCAGTAATCCAGTAATCCAGAGCAGCCAAACACAATGCCAAGCCTCTGTGTTGTCTCACCACAATCCAATTGTCCATTAACTCTCTCTCTTGACTTCCTCCGCCACCACCTCCATCACAATCTCCTGGCAGGTGAAATGTCTGTGGGCGGGCTCGTCTTACCTCGCGGGTTCTCAGCTGGAAGTTTTTCCCTTCATGGTAGCAGTTGTAGGTTCTAAGCAGCGACAAGACGTCAGACCTGCGTATGAACACAAGACCACCAAGGGTAGATTATCTCACATGCATAGATGCTAATTACATGCAATGCTTGTAATCACCAATGTGCTTCATTATACGCAATTATTGACAGAGTAAATACACCAGGACTTACTTGGCTATGAGCTTCTCTGCACTGAGCTTCACGTACATCTGACCCTCACCCATTCTGACGAGAGCAGAGCTGGGGCATGAAAACACAAGAGAGACAATCATTAATATGAACATCATGTTTGAGTTATATCGGTAATGTGAGGTAAATCACACAGGAATGTATAATCTTAACTAATGACTATATATAATGATCATGTTCAGGTACAGGTAAACTTTTCCCAGAGGGGAGATTCATTTGGGCATACATTTAAAAGATGATGGACATCCATATGAAAAAACAAACCAACAAACCAACAAACAAATAAACACATAATGTTATCATGATGCTGTCAGGTTTCATGTTGCAGGGTTGGAAAGGCTTTTAATGGAAAAGCTGCTGAACCAGTGGCTCTTATATCAAAAGCAGCAGTGAGGAATTAGGAGAAATCACATGTCCTTGTTGACACAGCGCCAAGGGACTGATAAAGGATACATGTTAGGACAAAGCCAGGAAGACACTGTGGGCACAGTGAATCAAAAATGAATCCTACTGAGGCCAACTACTCATACACTGCTAATCAACTCAATATGTGGTGTCACATTCTCTAGAAATGAGTCATTTCTAGAAAAAATCAAGAGTTCTCACAAACTTCAAATTCTGCAACATCAGTGTCACCTTCCATCTCCCAAAATCAATGAGAGTGAAAAGAGAAACATATTAGTCATAGTGTGTCCTTCAAGGTGTGAAGTCATTTAGCCACAAACCCAGAAGAATGGCCCTGACTGCCTTGAGCCCTGTATCCTGACTCCAGAAGGAGAGTGACTGGGGAATTTCCTAGTTTGGAAAGCCCAGCTCTGTGCGTGCGCGGGGAGGGGCATGAGGTATAAAACAGCCACATGTGGCTTACGGCTCAGTGTCAACGCTCAGCTTGCCTCCAGTATGAAGCTTTATCTTCAGTCAGTCTGTCAGCTCGCTTTCCTGGGCTTCTGCTGTGTGCTGCTCACAGGTAAGAATCTATGTATCCATCTGTGTATATATCCATGTATGGATCTATCTGTTTCTTCCTATCTTTCTTTAGTAAAATCTGGATGAATGTGGGGATTGTCACTTTAATTAGGCGAAATCCTCCGGGATCATGTGAATCTGAAGTGATGTGATGTCTGCTCTTCTTGCACTGTATTGAGTTAACTCTAATCCTGTTACTGTGTCTATGTATAGCGCGGGAGTCAGACAGCACGTTTGTCCCGGGAAGGTGTTTGTGTCCAGAGACTCAAAATGCTGTCAAAGGGCATCTGAAAAACCTCACAGTCATCCCCAAAAGCCCCAACTGTGACGAAAACACAGTCATGTGAGTACGGGATCCTAACCCCCACCTCCCACACACACACATACACCCACACACACACAAACACACATATGCACACACACATCAAGTGGAGTGTAACTAAATGTATGGGTTTACATGTGTATTTCAGAGTGACACTGAGGAAGAACAGTGAGGACGTGTGTGTGAATCCAGAGTCACCGATGGGGATACAGCTGATTCGCTGCTGGAATAGGTGAGAGACGTGATCAATACAGTGAGACATACAGTAGGCTACACATATATTGTCAGGTAAAAACCTCATCTCCCAAATGTCAATTTTTCAGATTGACCACCATGTATTTTTGAGTTTATTCAATGAGGGTTTTAAAGGGTTTCAAAAGCCCACGGATTTTCTCAGCCCATAGAGGAGCATGTAATCCTTCATTTGAACATAAAATATGAAAATCATCTAAATTGTAGTTAACAGGTTATCACACGGCAACAGCAATATTCTATTATATAGTACAACAGATGTCTACAGATCGCAGGGAGCATTCCAAACACCTTGATAATTCCCATAAAGCACAGCTAATCGTGTCTTACTGGTTGCCATGCCAACTCTTGTGGTAACCAAGCAGCTAGTTCTAATCTTTATTGATATTTCCGGCGCGTATGTAGGCTACTACTTTGAAGAAAAGTTTTCAGACAGTACATGTTGGTTACTGTTTAATAGAAGTGATCGTAAAAGTGATCATACTGCTATCACCATCGTAATCATAATCACTTTGAAGAGCGTCCTCTTGGGTATTGTTGCTATAGTCCTGTATGAACCTTTGCTGTTATCTACTGAAAAGAGTTCCCACTTACTCAGTGACGAACTGGTTTTGTATTGGGACCCGAATTTGGGGGCTGGGCTAAATGCTGTGCTTCTGTATGTGTTTTCCAGGGCCACTAAGTTGGGTCGTGATGTGACGCTGTGCCTGAAGAGGAAGAGGAGAAGCAATCAGCGCCAGCGCTCTCGACAGAGGAACAGGGGTCAAAACAGGAGGGCCGCATCCTCAAACTCCTCCTAGGCAAACGGCCAGAAGAACAATGCAATGCTACTGCATGGAGAGCAGTCTCTGTGGATCCACCTTCCTGCCCCACTGTGGACCCCAGACTGATAACCGGGCTGCCAGTGACTGTTGGAGATAACAGCACACTATCATCGTTTTCTTTTCCTAAACATTGCGTAGTTCGGGCGTTAAGCTCTCCTACTCTATATGAGTCAAACAATCTCTGCAGGCCATGTTTTACTCTTTCTGTGTAAATGACTAAGATGATGGTCAAAAAGCCCTGGAGGCTCTCAATTTTATAAGTGTTAATACACAGTAACAGCTCAGCTTTTATATAATATATTGTTTATATGGTGTTCTGTGTACACCTGGAAAAGCTGACTGAAGTGACTTCCCTGGTTATTTATTTTTTATATGCACTTTGGGCATTTTTTTGAATGTTGATATTTTTTAATAAATATATCAAAACAATGACATGGTTATTTGGGTTATTCATTCATGAAATCTTCTGAACTGCAGGATGGGAAAGACGTGATTATTTCCTTGACAGGATATGAGAGGTCACTCACTGCAGAACCTCAGCTTTAGTTAATAAATGACAGGACATGAGTCAGCGCCAGGCACAAAGTAAACATGTCCTACTCAAAACATCTGCACAAATATCTTAAAACTGTGTGTTGTGCTCTAATGTGAATGCACAGTAATCCTTCCATGGCACTCTACTGGAAAATATACCAAAGAGACCACTTGGTGTGACGCTGTATTTAAGTGTTTTTTTTTTTTTCTAAACCACAATACCAGTAATTTTGTCATGGTACATATCACAGCCTGTAATAGTTGAGACTTTTATCTACCACTGTTGGGTTACACAAGCCACTCTGAGACAGAGACGGCCAGATGAGCAGAGAATGATCCATGGAAAGCGAGAGAGTCGTTGTAAGATATTCATCCCGCTTCACAGCAACTCTGAGATTTCCTGTAAAACATGTGACCAGGATAGAACCCAAGAAAACACACACACGCACGCGCACACGCACACACACACACATCACACACACGCACACAATATGCTTGGTCCTGCTTTTACCTTGCACCCAAATTGGCGTGGGCAATGGAAATTTGATAGCCATGCAAGGCTTGCACCAACCTGTTTTGTTTTCCAGTTGTGATTGAATGTTATTTGCTATTTGATCCCATTACTTTCACTCAATTACATGAGAGCACATGTTGATGTAAAATGGAAAGTGAAAGTGATTTTGCTCAACAAGATTCCCTTTTGTCAAAGTCCAGGTAGGGGAATTTAGGGGACTTTATCTGGGATCTACCCTGCTGCCGACTGCAGTAAAAACTGGACAGAGCTTTTTAAGTTAAACATTATTGCCCTGCATGCTGGGTTGGAGATTAGAAAGGAGAAAGTGATTATAGGAGGAGATGTCCAGAGCTCCCAGGATTTCTATTTGGCTGGCATGTGAACAAAAGAAACCCCTTCAAGATTTATATTGAGAATGAGAAAAACAAAGAAGAAAGAAAGAAAGAAAGAAAGAAAGAAAGAAAGAAAGAAAGAAAGATAGATAGATAGATAGATAGATAGATAGATAGATAGATAGATAGATAGATAGATAGATAGAAAGAAAGAAAGAAAGAAAGAAAGAAAGAAAGAAAGATAGATAGATAGATAGATAGATAGATAGATAGATAGATAGATAGATAGATAAATAGAAAGAAAGAAAGAAAGAAAAAACAAAAAAGAAATCCCTTCTAGATTTACATTGAGAATGAGTAAAAGAAAGAAAGAAAGAAAGATAGAAAGAAAGAAAGCAAGATAGAGAGAAAGAAAGCAAGAAAGAAAAAAAGAAAGAAAGAAGAAACCTTCAAGATTTACATTGAGAATGAGTAAAAGAAAGAAAGAAAGATAGATAGATAGAAAGAAAGCAAGATAGAGAGAAAGAAAGCAAGAAAGAAAAAAAGAAAGAAAGAAGAAACCTTCAAGATTTACATTAAGAATGAGCAGATCATACGAACAGGAAGAAAAATAAACTCTTCACTAAAAAGCAAGGAAATTCTGTCTTGTATCTATAATATATCGTATACTGTGAAGTGATGTTGGTGATTTACATATGAATATTTCATTATAACATATCTAATCTATCACTTTATCAGTGTAGCCATAATGTTGATGCGATGATGCTGTCACCTAGTGTCCGAACCATGAAGTACGTTGAACTTCCTCAGACCTGCAGAGCGTGGCACCACAGCTCAGTCTCAGTCAGTTATGGTCCAAACAGCAACAGACACTGTTCCAATTCACAGGTATTGTGTGCAGGATAGTTAGGT
The DNA here is from genome assembly GCF_048128805.1 of Centroberyx gerrardi. Taxonomy (NCBI): domain Eukaryota; kingdom Metazoa; phylum Chordata; class Actinopteri; order Beryciformes; family Berycidae; genus Centroberyx; species Centroberyx gerrardi. Next base: position 13,926,026 of record NC_136011.1, read on the forward strand.
GTTTCGGTATTATCTTTTCCTTTCTCCACTTTACTAATGACTTAAAGGTATTGGTTGGGACCCTCAGTCCTTTTAAGTTGACCTCAGTTAGTTTCACAGCATCATTTGGTCATACATGATAGAGAAGGGAGAGACTTCACTGGGTACACACAGTCGGGGCAATCCATTCAAGTACTAATGTGCTGACTGATACCCAATCGGGATTCAACCTTTACCCAGTTCATGATTTTTACATTTGAGTCTGGTAGGTCTCTATAGCGCACAGGAAGTGATGCGTTTCACATTTCCTGCAGCAACAACAGTTTGTTTGGAATAAATAGAAAAACTGTGTGGTTAGCATGAGCAGCGATAGCCAGCATGACTGAACAGGCAAAGAAAAGAGCGCCACCTACAGAAACTCAAACAAAAATCCAAGGAAAAAGATGTCAGTACTGGGCACACTGTTTGATTGACAGGTGATCTCTGGAAAATGCAGTGCAAAAACAACACAGCAATAGCATCAAAGATGTTGCTTAAAAAAAGAATCTTCCTAGTGGATTTCCACTTTAACTGCATTTCACTGCATGGATCTCCTGCATGTCCCGGGCTGCTTCCCCTCAGCCTGACCTCACACAGCTGCTCTAAACTGCTCTAGATGAAACAGGCCTATGGAAGTACAAGTAAATGATGGACTTCATAGACTTGTCCATATTCTACCAGAAAAATATTAAAATATTTATTGCTCAGGGGAATTACTATAACCTATTAGAACCCCTCCCCCTTTTTTTTGTCTGCCTGACCTCAGACTACTCTCTTTAAAAATATTCATTGTTCAAGAACCAATGTCAGATCCTTGCCCATACTCCTTCATCCCGTGAAACTGCTGACAAAGTAGGTGAATAATGGGATCCAGGATGGTCAGTCTATCTCTCATACATATTCATACATAATAATGGGTGCATAAATATTCCATAAGTTAAAGGATTCCAGTCTGTCACCATTATTATGAATTATTCAACCACTGCACATGGCTGCACAGGAGATAGAGCAAAGGCTTATGGCTGTACAAAGACAAATAGGGGTCACTGTGAAGTGTGGGTGATGCTCAGATATTGTTAAGTAAATGTACATAATCTGGATCTGGATCTGGATCTGGACTCCTCCTCTCCTCTCCTCTCCTTTCCTCTCCTCTGGATTTGAAGTGATGCGCAATAGGCAGTGTGTCTCTGATATCGTGAAGCTCCCTCGGTGGACAAAGAACCTTCACTGCGGGGCTGCTAATTGATTTGATCATCGCGAGATTCATATCCAATTATCGCACCCACACAGGCAGCTGCGCCCGTAAACAATCCATTCCCATGCGTAAAATGTCCAGCTGGAGAGCTCCAAATAATGCACATTTGGCAAAAGCTCTCAGAGTCTGAATTGCGAGCCTAACACTGACTTAAAGAAAAACATGATTATCATTTAACAGCAAATTACTTAAAACTGTAGACTACTATCAACATCTATTGCACCTAATGGAAGTGTATAACGGGAGCATAAGGGCGCAACAGAGGAGAGCTGACCAGAAGAAAGTTTTTAAGTCCACTCAGCAATGGACTATTATTTCCTAAATGCATAACACTGAATGTACCCATATGCTTTCCATGAGTAGCCTGCATCCAACTTCAGGACATACAGTGACACCGTGACATTATTTTGCTTCAGGTTTTTCTCAAGCGCGCGGTCGGACCACGCTACAATAACCTAAATAACAGAAGTGCCTAACGCCTCCTGATCGTTTGGTAAAAACGATCCTACAATAAAATCATTCTCTTTTGGATGAGGCAGAGATCTTACCACAGCTGAGTGCGTCCCCCTCTCTGGTTCCAAAGCCCTTACATCCACGAGCGCCGTATTCCACTTATCGTTTATCAGTCTTCATACCTCCTTGACCCTGCGGTATTCTGCACGCTGCGAGATTAAATGACAGCAGAGTAACCCAACAGAAGGACACACTGATAAGCCGCAGCCAATCAGTGTTGAGCGTGGGCGGGTCATACAGAGTCAGGGTTGCATACCTCTCCTTCATCAAGGTGCCTCTGTGCGCTATATGCCATCAGCGGCTTTGCCTCACATTACTCACAGCAATGTGTTAACCACCATTGTGAAAAATCTGAAAAATCCAGTCAGAGATCATGGCTGGATTAAAACTCATTTCAACTAATTCAACTAATTCAACCCATACTGAAAAAAACCCCTCGCATATAGGCTACTTCAGAATATGTTTAGTATATTTCAAAATAGAAATACAAAAACTGGGCAAAAAAAATTATATTTGTACATTCATATAGATTATATTCATTTGAAATTGATTTTGGAGACTGGAAATACATTTTCAGTAAGTATTTGGCCACTCAAAATATATGTAAAATGAATGCCATTAGTGAAGAAACATAGACTCAATCATCAACATCTTTTCTTTGTGTGCTCTCCCATATGCAGTGATAAGAAAATCAAATTTCCAAAAGACAGCCAGAACAAAATCACCTATCCTGTTTTTTTTCCAGCCCAGCAGTCAGACATGGAAAGGAGGAAGCCACTGTGACCTATCAAGATTTATTTCACCCATCCTGTTTTTGAGCCTGGATCTACCATCTAGGAAACTACGGTAGGGTGGTAACAGAGGTTTAGGAAGTCTCTCTCTTCTCTCTCTCTCTCTCTCTCTCTCTCTCTCTCTCTCTCTCTCTCTCTCTCTCTCTCTCTCTCTCTCTCTCTCTCTCTCTCTCTCAGAGGAAGTAAGTTGTTCCAACAGCTGAATAACTTCCCCCACAGAGAACAGTTCATTCTAGAGGATATGGGTATGACAAAGAATATCCCAAGTTGTTGGGACATTTATGGAAGCAGAATGGAAACAATGATCTCCTCTCCTCTCCTCTCCTCTCCTCTCCTCTCCTCTCCTCTCCTCAGTTTATTATTGGGTCAGTCACTTGGTAATTGACCAGGCTCATTGTGGAGCGGACAATACAGCTCAGGGTTATGGGCCAGCTTGCAGCCCCTTAGCAGACTCTGGACAAAGAGCCCCTGTTCTCTCCATAAAGCACCAGAACGTCTCATCCCTCCTGACTTGGTTCACATGTCATGGCTTTGCCACATCGCACAGCAAATCTCGAATAATTTTTAAAAGCCTGAACGAATATACAATAGCCTAGCTGGTGGGTCTATATTTTGTGTCAAATGTGTAGAATTACACCCTTGTCTAACCAACATTGTATATATATATATATATATATATATATATGTGTGTGTGTGTGTGTGTGTGTGTCTGCTGTCTGGAACCAGAGTGCAGTTAGGTGCCATGTGATGAATGGGTTTCTCTGCCTCTATTGATTCTCTCCTTAGCTTTGATGCTGGAGAGAGATTGCCTCTTAAGGCTACATACAATATTATATCTACAGTTCAGTGAACAAAGGAGTGTACAGTGTGCATGCATGTGTGTGTGTGTGTGTGCACGTGTGTATGAGTGTATGTCTGCATGTGTAAGACAGAAAAAACAGTATTGATTTATGACCAGAACAAAAGAGGAACGTCTGTATGGAGAGATGTATCCTTTGTAGCGTGGAGAAAACAAAGGACAAACAAATGAAACGGATATACACGCTTTTAATAGTTGCTTTTAAATTAGCATATTTTGTATCACAAATATGCTAATCACAGGGTAATTTATATTGCTTGGGAAAGTGAATAGCTCTATTAGTGTGCGTTGCTTGTTCTGATTCATTCACCTTATTAATATTATCAAGGCATACTGTATGACACATTATTAATACATCCCTGTTGTACTTATTCTAATTGCTTCTAATTATGTCTTACATCAGTTATGTTGATTATGATATTGGATTTGGTGCAATATAGGCCTATGGTGGCACTACAGTGGGTGATCAGATGTTGTTTTTCTCATCACCACAACAACACGAGCGCTTCTCCCAGAGCACTGTCACCATGGTCACCGCTCACAGCCGCTTCAACACATGACAAACACACAACCGAGAGCCGTGGATGTGACAAGCACAAGCACCTGCAAGCTGTGGCTTAAAAAGGCGCTTCCTATCTCAGTCATGTGCAGGGACTCTCTGTACGGCACTTTTTTTTTCTCTGATGTTCCAAAATGAAATGATTTATCTAATTTATTCCCTTATGAATAATGTATGCTGCTATAACTGGATTGGATTGCCTGGTATTAATGTCTGCACTTCAATCAATACCAGCCTTCGAAAAAAAACAGGCCGTCACACAAAAAGCCACATGTGCACACTTAAGTATAAACAGTTTAATTCCTTTGAAATGATACATTTGAAGCCCAAGATGCAGTTTAACATATTCCATAACAGATGTCACACATGCAAATTTTCAGTTGCACAAATAGATTTTTCAAGTAAAAAAATATCTAAAATATCTACATTAGGGAAACATTTGTTTGATAAATCTTTCCTAATAATCTTTATATGTTGGTCCTCTAAACACATTAAAACATGGAACCTTATTACCAGATGGACCGAAACTCAAAAATGCTGAAAATCCTTATTTAGCTGGTCAGAAATGTTTTAATGTTATTTCCAGACGGAGGCTAAAATTCAGTCTCAACGGGGCACCAGCTAGTTGTACAGTCTGTACAGTTAGTCAGTATGAATGCATTAGACATGCTGTCCATCGCGTGCTACCGGCCTCAGCGCAGAGGGACAGTCAGTCAGTAATCATAGGTGCGGTGTCTGAGGTGGTCTCTGGCTCTGGCTCACAGTACCTGTCCAGCTCCTCCATCTCTCTCTCCACAGGATCCTGTCTACCTGCGAAACACACCTGTCTCCTCTCTTTCCACCTCCTCCTCTCCCTCTCTGTCTCTTTCGGTGCCGCTGCTGTCTGCTCCAGCTCCAGCATGGCCTGGATGCTCTCTCCTCTCTCGCCCAGCCCGAGGCAGCGGTCTCTGGGTGTGAAAGCCAGGCCTGCCCCCCTCCTGCCTGCCACCATGTGGAGGAAGGAGAAGCTGCTGTCTGAGCCTCCTCTCTCCGTCACACACACCGTGGTCAGGCCTTGGTCAGTGTAGCTCTCCTGCGGCCCTTTGGGAGACTCGGGCTTGGCTTTCTTACTGAGTATGAAGTTGAAAAAGGCTGTCACCAGAAGCATGGTCCCTGCAACCAGAAGACATTTCTATGACACTTTCACGACTTATTCTGACGCTGAATCAAAACAATACATCTGTTGCTGTTATCATCAGTGTTTGCTGCAGTTAGTACCTGGCAGCGTCATTGTACCTGGGATAATAGCGTGCCACACCAACACAGGGTGCAGGAAGCAGACCACCGACATGATGGAGTAGTAGAGGAACTTCTGGAAGCCTCCAATGCGAGCCATCTTCCCCCACAACACAAACACCTGCCAGTCTGGAGGACAGCTGCAGGGGGAGATGGGAAGAAGAGGAGGATTTAGACTGAAACACAGACTATTTCCTATATATACACAGGCAGGTAATTTCACTAGCAATTCTACCAATCTGTCCCTGTTGGCACTAAAAAGTCACATTCTTAATTTTTTATTGTCTATTGACAGTGAAGACATGCGAATGCTGATATAGCACACGTCATGATATACTAACAAAGTAGAAAATAGATGTTTAGATTTGATTTTTTGGACTATTTATTAAAGAATAGCAGACTGAGCATGTGCACTCTTTTTTCATCAACACTCACAGAGTTACACCCATTCACACCTGGTTCAAAAATGAACATTTGTGGTTTGGATGGGACTCTAAAAGCAAAGAATTCCCCACCAGTGTCCTCTTCGAGCTTAGTCCCATCCCTCCATGTGTATCTATACTACACTATCAATGCGGAAGATAGAAAATAGAGACGAGTGTTGTGTACTCACGGCAGACACATGAACAGGAGGGTATCCAGGAAATAGGCCAGCTCAAACAGCATTATGCCAACAGATGACACTCTGGTGGGAGATATAAGTTTAGGGCCAGATAAAACTAGTACAGCCTCAGTGATACATAATGAAATACACAGAAACATACACATCTCCTATATTTAATAGTTTTCATAGTTTTAAATAGTTCACCGATTCTTTTGATTATGGAGATTGCACTTTAGAAATTTTTGGAGGGATGAAAAAGTGGGTATGAAGCGAAGGCTCAAAGGGCTGTGTGACAAACACAATAAAGAGAAGGGAGCATCCTCATATAGTGCAAAAGAGATGTGACTTTTGTGCCTTGAGCTTTCAATATTATCTTTTATGCTTTTAGTATTTTGCTTATTTTGAAAATGTACCATGCTTAAAAACCGTTGTGGTTTTGTGTGTGCTGATACTTCAGTGAAAAATACTCTTTTGCACTATATGAGGATGCTCTCTTCTCTTTTTTTGTTTAAATTTTTTGATAACCATCTAATCTTGTGAACCAGAGGAATGCTCCCAAGCCAACCCATCCTAACCACACTGCCCTCTCTCCGAGAGGTTATTGCTGAGTTTTGTGCATTCGTGTGTGTGTGTGTGTGTGTGTGTGTGTGTGCGCGCGCGTGTATGTGCATGTGTATGTGCATGTGTGCATGTGGAGATGAAATAAACAGTCATGCATTTTTATTCTCCTCTGGGAGATGCTTTCCTGTGGCTCTGTGGGAGTTTGGCTGTGAGCCACAGAGATAATAATAAGTAGAACAGGACTGGTCTCCCCTCAGTCGACTCTGTGCTCCCTTTTGTCCTCTGCCACCTCACTTTATCCTTCCGACTGACTCCCAATGTGTCTATGAACATATTTGATGTTTGCAGTCGAAGAGTTTCATTCCAAAATTAGATATCCATTATTTTATTTTTTTTTAAATGACACCCACACTCCCATATTGACTGCTGACGGAAGAGTAAGCACATGGGTTAATATTGAAGTTAGAAGTAATCTTAAGACATTTGCCAATAAAATAGTTACATTTTTGAGGACAGAATCATTTATGTTTTTCCAATATTGCCTAATGAATATCAGGTGGCAATTTTTTTTCCCAAAATGGATATATAACATTGAAACCCTTCAGTAGGTCCCAGGAATGTGTGCAAGTGTGTGCGTGCGTGTTTATGAGTGGTTAGTTAGGCAGCTACTGTACTGTAATTGTATTATAACAGCCCTTGGGCCACACATTCTTTCCTATATTAAAATCCAGGCGGTCCCATTTATAATTTGTAACTCTGGAATTTCACCAGCTAGGGCCAAATAGGCCAGAGTTAGGAGTGCTTTGGTAGATTTAAATACATATACTGTATTACAAGGACTGCAGAAACAATCCAAGGCTATGCTCGATTCCCTGAGGCAGTAGCCTACCATAGTTTATCAGAGTCGACGTGAAAGTGGCCAATGAGAGCACTTACAGCAGGTAGATGGCAAGGCTGTGGAACTCTCCCTGTTGTAGTGTCTCCACTCCCACGGCACACAACACTGAGAAGGAGACAATAGAGTCACATTTTACAATTTTAACATGCAAGTTACTGGTAAGCGGCAAACTGTGCAGATTCTGACCACCAGATGTCAGACTTAGTTCATGACTTTCTTGCTAAGAATGAAAGCCATGGAAGTATTACTGGCAGGCAGTAATGTAGTGGGGGGTAAACCCACCTAAACCTTTTTTAACCTTAGTATGACCCTAAATTCATAGCATACATCATAGTAAATTGTATTTTACATACACATGAAGATGGGACACAACTGAGTCTTGTTTCTATTGGTGGTTGTTTGCCTTATGGTGATCACAGACTGGTGGTAATAGCTTACCCACCTTCTTTATTTACCAGTCATGACATCCTAAAAAAACTCACAACTTGTGATGTGGTCACTAAATGCCACGGTAAGTTAATAGTCCTCTCTCTTATCTGTGATTGAGTTTATAAGAGAGGAACGATACACAACAGTATTTGTTTCAGTTGTAGTCTTATATACTACAGCATGGATAGTATAACACAAGAGGGCAGCAGGGAGGTGTACTGAGTATGGAGGCTGGGCTTTAAGCCCCTTTGTCAGCAAGCATCCACTCTGCTGAAGTGTCCTTGAGCAAGACACTGACTGTCCTATAGCTGACCCTGACCTCTGACCTCCATGTGGAGGGGGAAGTGAATAGAGAATTGCCCTATGGGGATCAATAAAGTATCATATTGCATTGCTATCACACTAGGCCTCCTCAAAGTATGCTTGAAATAATTAAAAAAAACTACTGACCAAATTCACATTGTTCAAAGAAAATCCCTAAATCTGGCAGCAAAACACATTGAATGATACATGAATTGAATGCCACCGTTTTAATGGGAGAGGAGATAAGAAAAAAGATGATAAAGTAAAAAAAAGAATGTAAAGTACATTATGATAACCAAGCGTTTTGCTGGGAGGTAGAAGGAGGTAAGCATGGTTAACTAAGGCTGATTGCCACTAACATATGGAAGCAATTGCTCGGGTCTATTTACCAGAAATGCAGAGATAGAATCTGCACCAGAGGGACTGGAGCTAAATCAGGGGAATGTGGCTAAATGGTTTCTGGGAGTTTATAGAGTGTGAGAAGAATTAACGCTGCTGATAGACCCACTGGATATTAACATATATGTGCACACTGCATGTATGTCTGTCTATAGAACACACACAGACACAGACACAGACACACCCAGACATATAGACATGTGGAGACACAGGCACAGAGGCAAAGACACACACACAGTATGCAAACTGTGCATTGAAAGCTCATGAAGGTGCGAATGTGTAACAGCTTGTGATCAAATAAGCCAATAACCCAGCAGGATATAGAGACTTCAGTTTGGTGTGGCGCGAGGCACATGTCGCCCAGTAAACGTTCAGTGTCTGCATCTGTTTGAATTTAAGTGGAGGGGGGTCCATATCTTTGAGGGAGGCAGCAACCAGACAGTTATTTCCCCCATGAAGATTTAGTGTAGCTGGGGGAGCTGCATGCATTCCCAGCCTTTCTGACTCTCTGCTGCCTCTGGGGGCAGTAAAACAGAGGAACAGGGGCAATGAGAGCAGGGTTAGGCATGATTAAGCGTGGTTTTATGTACAGTATATATTAGCCAAGAGACAGCTTAGTGTTCTTTCTGGAGAGAAAGTCAAGACTACAGTTGGCCAAACACAAATACACTATATCTGAATTGAGGGTGAGGGATTTACATGGAATCAGAACAGATGGAGAGTTGCACATATCAACTCTCTGCAGCGGGACGCAGCACCACAAAGCACATAAAATTTATATAATAAGCTTTATATTATTTGATAATGTTATAAAACATAAATATAACCTAACATATAACATAAATATTATTTAATGATCATAATTATTAGAAGAATACATATTTTGACTGTAGAGGCTCATGCACATCTTCAGTTTCTTGTAGACAGGTGCGTAGGAGGAAATGTCCATAGGCAAGAGAAGAGAGAATTCCCGCACACTGTCCTTTTACTTGCAATAAACTTTATTACTGATACAACGTTTCGGTCCTTAGACCTTCATCAGGTAAAACAATTTACCTGATGAAGGTCTAAGGACCGAAACGTTCTCTCTTCTCTTGCCTAAGAATAAATATTGAAAATTTAGATTGAATTTCAAGTGCTACATTGTGTGATTCCTATGTTGACTGTGAACTTTACAGTGATGATCTGCAGTCAGCTGTGCATCTGCTATTATTTGCAAAATCAGGCCTATAACTGTCAGTGACAACTGTCAAATGAATCTTGTTATTTTCTTGGGTTTGTTTTATATATTTTAGCTTACCTGTTGCTGTAGAGATACCAAGGATCCTGCAGGCGCACTCCACTACAATCCACCACACTCTCTCTGAGTTCCCCATGCCAGAAAATACACTTTTCCCCTCTTTTGTAAAAATGTATTCTTCCCACTTCCCCTACCACTAAATGTACCTCAAAGGGCTCTCGGTGACGCACTAGTTGCTAAAGCAGCATTCTAGGCACATAGTTGACTATTAGCTCGATGGATAGAAGTGGTTAAAAAAGCCAAAGTCGGGTAATTCATAGACTGCCATGATGTGGATCCTCTTAGACCGGGTGAGTTTACCTCAGAGTGGTCGGTGACTCAGTGCCCCTGTCGCTCCAATAGCTGCTAATCAGCCTAACACACACACACACACACACACACACACACACACACACACACACACACACACACACACACACACACACACAAATCACCATACCACCTTCAGCTGGTTTAGCATTCCACCCTGTAACCCAAGGTGAAACTGTGCAGCTCAGGGTCATTGTGTACCAGATCACACATGTCATTGGAGCTGGTTAAAAATTATCAGCAAGGAATGAATAGGAAACACACACACACAAACACACACACATATCCTGAATTAGTGGTAATTTGTGTGTACCAAGCGGCTCCCTTGAACTGCAGAGGGGACTGGTGACCTTCAGAAGGTAATAAACTTTTCTCCCACCTGACACATTTATCCTCTCCTCTCTCTTTCTTCTTTTTTGCCTTTCCTCCTCTTAATTCCACGCACCTTCTTGTGAGGACTTGGGTGATACTTATAATTCAAATTAATCAGATCATTAGAACCACCTTTTATTCTCACACAGGCCACAGTCGCACATCCAGCTTCCACTTTAAAAGCCAGTGGTTACGCACTGGGTCAGCTTGGGTGAGAGAGTTGACACAATACATCTTGCACCAATAAACAGAAAACTAGAGTTTGCACATTTGATGGGGACGGGAAATATGTGTAGCCGGTTCGAGTTAGTATGCAATTTCATTTAATGTGTTTAGAGTCAAAAAATGCAATGGAGATGGGATAAAATGCTACAAGCACCAACAAAGACCCTTTCACACACATACATGAACGCGCAAAAGCATCAGCACGCGTGCACACGTAATCGGTTGAGGGGGGCGAGGCAGGTTTGGCTGTGGTGAAACCCTGTTCAGGCAGAGCAGCCGCCTATTGGAATGAGCGGAAAGAGTCAGAGAGCTCACATACACACCCTGACTCCTGTTGGGGAACAAAGTAAGCTGTAGTAAATCTCCTTAGACACTCTCACAAAGACACTTTTGTTTTTTTCACACTGGTTTCACTTGTTTCCAGCTTAGCTTCCAGGTTATTTGTGGCATGTGTGGTACATGTGTGTAAGTGAGTGAATGTGAGCTATGCTGTGATAAAACGTTGTTAGTCAATACTAGGTGTGAAACGATGAAAGATATAAACCTATAATTAATGATGTGGTTTAAAACCCTGTAAAAGAGGGAGTCCTTTTTACAGAGACTAGAGAAATAATTACTATCTAAAGAACTGAAAGATAAACAAATCAGACACACTAAAAGTCAGTAAGTGTGTTTCTATTTTGTAGTGTTTTTCCATTATTCAATGCAGAAATACACACTTGTGCTTAGGCTACTAACCATTCTTTCACTATTAAAAGTGATTTAATGAAACAAGTGATAATCAATTGCCATAGGCTACTGTTAGTCAGAGTGGGGAAAAATGCTGAATGAGGAAAACAAAAAACATTTTTGACCACCCACTTCATTTGTTTTAATAAATAAAGACTTGATTAGATCATATGTATATTTAGACTGTAGGTTATTGTTGCACATGAACCAGACATACATGAGTTAGGAATGTTAGCAGAGAGAGTAGTGTGCATGTTAACTGAGCCTTGCCGCCACGGCCACAGTGGGCTGTGTGTTTATGTTTGTTTGGGATGGGTGGCCTTCATGGTGACAGAAAAAAAACAGCCTTCCATCTACTGAAAAACATAATTCATGATAATAAGCCACTGTACATGTTGAGGGGATCGTTTCCAGTCTGTGTAATGAGTTTTGTAGCAGTCGCCAGGATATGCCACAGGGTGGAGTGGTTTAAGTAATTGTGACTGATTGCCATCCAGTGAGACTGTAAATCTAGTGTTACAGTATAAATACAGTTCTGTGTTTTCATTTGGTCTGTACAGCTCCAGACAGAGGTTGTGACACATCCACAGCTCCTCTCAGCGCTCGGATTTACCCAGCATGCCCTACGCCCTCTCACCCTCTTCTCAGACTTTCACTTGCCTGCTCACGCTTTCTCTCACCCGCTAATCATTCCGGTATTACACCTCCTCGCCCTCCTCATCATCATCACACCGTTCTCACACTCCCCCTTGCTCCACTGTGCCCATGGGCATGGGACTGGAGACTCGCTGTGCCGCCCTCTCTCACTCTCTCCCTCCCCCTTCTTCCCTCCCCCCCATCCAACCCGTCTCAGTCCGGCGTGGGTGTCTGGTGCTTGTCAGAACCAGTGAAAACAGCTCTAATCTTAATTACACCAGCAGCTTTATTACCCTGCTCCATCGCCTTGCTCAGACATTCTCTCCATAATCACCTCCTACAGGCTGTTTTATCTAAGGCCACGAGGGGGCTGTGTACACTCCCCCAAAGGCTGAAGTAATTTCAACAGAGTGCTATGAATCTTTCTTAAAACATAAAAATATAAGCACAATTGCATACAAGATGACGATTAACACCTTGCATGCATTCTTAAACAGTTAATTAACTGTGTGCCCTGCCATGGGCCAATGGTATTCAATCCATAAATGTACAGAGCCACCTAGCGGTTGTGAGTTGTTACTACAAGGCAGCTGTAAGGTCAGTGTATAGTTACAAGCCAATAGACGTATTCATGTAAACCCAGTGTGATGTTTACGTCCTGACACTGTCCAGACAAAAACTCCCTTTGCTCTGATCCCAGTTACAATGTCAAGAGGTTGGGAGCAACACCCAAAGAGATGAAGGAGCACAGACATGGAGAGGGGCAAAAATATGCTGTTGTGAAACATATATGAATCATATGGAAGGTTATGAGCAGACAGAGAGGACAAAACAACGTAATGTCTGCCTGTTTAGTATCTCATAGTCCACAAAGGGTGTATACAAACGTATGAGGTGCTGCATATGTGTTGCAGTGTTTCAGACCCTCCACAGTGTCAAGGCAGAATTATAGTGTACAGAGAGCGCTGTATAAAATCAAATCAGGATAAAGTGATAACATCATACTTATACTATTCTGAGTCTCTATAGCCTGACCCAGAACTGAGGCATGTAGATACAGTGACAAGAGGGTGGAAAGGCCGGATGTAGGCAATGTGCTGACTGGCGCTAACCATAGACTATCAACATCCGATCCAACAGCCATGTTCACATGTACTTAATTCTGATTGACAGACTGTGACTTGGCTGAGTGTGAGAAGTCTTGATTCTTGTTCACACAGAATGCAAATGAGCTGGATGAGGCTGTCCCGAGGAAAAAAGGGATACGTCCAGTTTGCATGCGTCAAACAAAATGCTTGCAAATGTGTGTGTGTGTGCGTGCCCGCTACTGTTGAGTGATATTAATGTCAGTTGTTTGGCTTGTCAGCTGTTACATGGAGGCCAAATTCACTGGTGCATAATTAAACAATTAATGATTCCAAACCATTCCAATTTTATCTTCCAAAACTAATGTTAACCTGCCACATCCTCTCTGTTTCAGGTTTTAATTGAGGTACAGCTGTGTTACTGCTTGTCTGGTTTACATCCTATCCAATAAGAGAATATGACTGAGCTGCTGTATGTATGTATTCACTGAGGTCATCTAACAGTACATATGGTGATTATGTTGGCTGATCATCCTCTGTCCTTTCACTTCAACTGACAGCATATTGTGATGAGCCAATATTCATCATCCTGTGGACTTCAGCTTCGGCTCCTAGAAGGATTGTTTTTTAGTCTCTTGCGTCCCTCTGTCCTCGCCTTCTTCTCACCAGCTCACAGACGGCCGTAATCCACAGAAGCAACCTAATTCTGTTGATACTGACAAATACCATGAGGGCAGTCTTGCAGATGAGTGGAGAATTTCTTTTAGGCCAACAGGAGGATGACGAGAGGTGCCCTGTCAGACACGTACTGATGTGTTTATACTGGGCTATTATCTTGAGTAGTAACAGGGCCAGGACTGTCCTTACACTTTGTCTTCCAGAGGGAAAGTAAGGGAGTGCTGTATGTAATAAGAAGGGCAATCACACACACAAGCACTGATTCCTTTCAGCTGATGGCAGCAGTGGTGAAAGAGCCAAGGAATACAGGCATATATAAACCGATACTAAATAAAGATATCACACCGGGAATAGAGATAAAACCAGAAATAGCTTTACACACTTTCAATATAATGCAAACTACACAAATGCCAAAATGTCATTCCAAGAATCAAACCTGACAAAACTGTACACAGTAAACCCAAAGCGCACAGCTCTCTCTGACTGCAAGGATGTTTTGGCCAATGCCACAAATGAAGTAAAAGGCCTGCAATGAATTACTTGATCGAATTCTCAACAAAACATCTGAATGCCAATGAAAAATATCTTATAATACATCTAGCTTCAATCACAGCCTTAATCCAGCCATTACACACAAAGCACATTGATTTTACACAAACTGCACCGCGGCAACTTTATAAGAAAAACAAAACAAAACTTAGTCGTACCAACCACAGCCATAACCCAGCCATTATGCACACAGTGAATTTACACACTTCACAGTGGTAAAACAACTTAAAAAGAACTTGGTCTTACCAACCACAGCCATAACCCAGCCATTATGCACACAGTACAGTGAATTTACACACTTCACAGTGGTAAAACAACTTAAAAAGAACTTGGTCTTACCAACCACAGCCATAACCCAGCCATTATGCACACAGTACAGTGAATTTACACACTTCACAGTGGTAAAACAACTTAAAAAGAACTCGGTCTTACCAACCACAGCCAGGCAATCAAGCCAAAACGCACAAAGCACGTTCACAGTGCACAATGGCAACTTACGCAAAAACTGCAGCAAACTGAAAACTACTTTCATATTGCATAATTTGTGGGTTTATTATTTTGCATTCTGAAGTATCAAATGCCTTTCTGCAGGATTTATACAATAAATTGAATTAATTCATTCTACTGGAATTTGTATGGGCCCTCTGCAGCTGTGGGCCCCTAGCATCGTCACCACCTTTCACAGCCTAGTGACGGGGCTGATCATGCCCACATGATAATATCTAAAATGGTGTAGTATTTCACTGTAAACAGAAAAATGGTTTCATAACATGGTTCTAGGTTTCTTTAATGACATCCAAATTTTACTCATAAAAATGTGCTGTTCAGTTCTCCCTTCTACTCCTGATCCAGGAGTAGACGAAAAGCTTTTATGGTAATCTGGCCTGCCTGTAAAGATTTTGTGAGGTAATCCACAGAGACACAGGTCCTCCTTTAGAGACAGGAGGGGTAGACAGAATAAGAGAGAGAAGAGAAGAAAAGAGAAGAGAAGAGAAGAGAAGAGAAGAGAAGAGAAGAGAAGAGAAGAGAAGAGAAGAGAAGAGAAGAGAGGAAGATGAAGTCGTTGATCCCCAGCAGACCTGAAGAGTACAATCGCTTGTAAGAGCATCATGACAGTGGACATGGAAGGAGGAGGGCAGGTTTTTCCTTCCTGAGGAAACACTGTTGTATATCAGTGTGTGCACCTAGGGGGACGGACAGAGCCGACCTGCAGGTTTTGGGTGACCTCCAGTCACAGAACACACTGAGGGTCTGTTTGGAGTTCAGTGGAAAGTCCTGATATTTTCCATTTGGGAGTAGCTCAATAGAGAAAAATGCAGTTATAGTTCATGTATCATAACCAAATAAGGTAAGTTCAGTGCAAATATAGGCAAGAGCTAAACAAACACACTATAAATTTGTCTCAATCAAAATTGACACCAGCCTCCTTCCATTTATTAGTAATGTTAGTGCAAGTCAACAGATGAAACCACACCTTAACTACATAAAACACTTCTCATCAGGTATGTGTGTGTGTAAGTGTCTGTGTCTCTGTGTGTGATTTAGGGTTAAGGTTAGAATTAGGATTAGATTGAGGGTAGGGTTAAGTTTAGACATGTAGTGGAGAGAGTGATGGTTACCAGTTAAGGAATGAGCATCAATGAAGGTTTTCACAGGTATACTACTACAAACGTGTGTGTAAGTTTGTTTGTGTGTGTGTGTGTGTGTGTGTGTGTGTGTGTGTGTGTGTGTGTGTGTGTGTGTGTGTTTGTGTGTGTGTCAAGGCCAGGAACCAGGAGTGAATTAACCAGCCATACAGGCCTGAACAGACAGTGATACTGTATGTTTTGTGTTTCCATTGGTACTGGGCCACTGGAATCCAGACAGGAGAGACTGCAACTCATATTTGACTGGTCATCATGGATTTGGCCAAACAGACGTTTGGGAGAGTTGAAGATTCCAGAAAGTGAAGTTACTTTGAAAGGAAGAAACTGGCTAGTGTCAGTCTGAATATTTTGTCCCTGTTGAGACACTAATAACAAAAACCTGCAGTCCTGTGTGTAGTCCTCCCCAATAATATAATCCATAATCCCACGGCTGACTTCTACAACTCCTGGCTCCACGGAATTGCAGCTAATAAATTGGATGATTGAGTTCAAGACCCAGGTTAAGAGGGTGGAATCATGTCCTATTATACACCACATTATAAACACCATGTCATTAGTCATGCCCACTGCCCTCACAGTGAATATCAAAAGAGCCAGTCATCATCATCACAATCCTTTACATATGGCTGTGTTTTATGAGTGTGTGTGGTGGTGGTCAGGGTGAGGGCTATCCTTCAGCCTGGTTAAGTGTTTCCATGCACTGGAGCTGTTCTAACCGCAGCTGGTTGCCCAATAATACCAGGGAGAGGAGGCCTCAACCAAGGACAGCCCATGGCAGGAAGATTGCTCCACCTGCTAGTGCACACACGTTTGCATGTACACACACACATGGACATGCATGCACACAGATTCTGCATCTTGTGTATGTGCAAGTGGACACATGGGTACGTGTCAGGGAAACAGGTTGAGTTTATATAGACTGTAAGTAGTGTCCAGAGAACAAATGGAGTGTTTTTATTCAATTTTGGTATGAGGCCCGCAATGCTAAAGAGGCAGTGAAAGTGGAGTCAAACCTTATAATGAGATGGATATGTTAACTTGATTGTTAGATCAGTTTGAAAACATTGAATAAGCATCTGGGTCGTAGTTCGGCTGCAAACCCCACAGTGAACTGAATGTTGGCCTGCGCTTTAATTCCCAAACCATGAATGTGAATTGTATAAGGAATGTACATCCACTGATGCTCTGAGGTATTATAAGAACGGACAGATTTGATGACAGAAACTCAGAAGTAGTTTATTCTGGCATCCACAAACTTGTTGCTTTAATGAGAGAGGAGAAAAAGATCTCTATGTAATAATGACCATGTCCAGTGTGTGTGTGTGTGTGTGTGTGTGTGTGTGTGTGTACGCATGTGTGTGGGTATGCACACCTGTCACATACGTAAATCACATCAGACTCCTGAGAGGACACACAGGGAGAACTTTCTCTGATTACTCTCAGTGAGTCCAAAGTAAAGCTGTATGCGCTAACAAGCTGAGTGACAACAGTTGGCCTCTGAACGTGACAGAATGACAACTAATTTGTGCCATGGGATTTAAAATAACAGAAAGGAAGTGGATTTAAATGTGTCTTTTAAATCTACACACTGGAATATATTTTCTTAGCATTCCTCCATTTCAAACATCCGATTCAGAATCGAAACCAAACAAATAAAAATGCAGAAACACTTCTCAAGATGTTTTATGTGACACGACGCAGCCACTGAACTGAAACTGTCTCGGAGAGAGGAGTGGAGAATGGGGAGAAACATAGAGAGAGAGAGAGAGAGAGAGAGAGAGAAGGGAGTAGGTAGTTCAAGTGAGTGAAGATGGATGACAGCATGACCAGTGTCAGAGTGACGTGTTTTCCTCAGCGGGGAGATCGATCTGTTGCCTGCGTACTGGCTCTCTGTCACTCCTACCTAACCTTTCACTCCTCTCCTCTGAACCCGTGACCCCGGTTTGGCCACACAGAAGTGCTCGGTCAGCAGGGTCATGGCCGCGCTTTAACCCAGGGCAGCTTCTGGTGCACCGGCTTCCATGTTATAGTGGTACGGACATGCGTGGAGGTGGAAGAATGTCCTCAACACTCAACCGTACCCTTGTGACCCTCACATCATGGGTCATCCTCAGTTGCTATGGCGACAAGAGTTCATGGAGCCGGCCAATAATTAAACCATTCAGACGACTGTAATATAGGATGAGGGTGAGTAAAAGAGCTATAAAAGAAGGGCAGAGATGGGAGAAGTGATGGGATGGCAGAGGATGGATTGAAAGAGGAAGAGTGGATGAGGAAAGGATCGACTTCAGTGAAGGGTGGAAGGTTAAGCGGGATTTAATATGGCAGAGTGTGAGAGAAAGCAAAAGCTCTCATTTTTTGGTTATTGTCAGCAGAGAGAGGAAGTGGTGACTATGAGATGGGAGATCCCTTGAGTCACTTTTCAGCCAAGGCTATTTGTCTAAATGGACGAAACTCACCACAGTAATAAGTCATGCATGAACTGTGTGTTTACACTTACAAGACACAGCAACAAAAAGCAAAGTTTAACATGCCGTCCATGCACAGGGTACATAAATATAAAGGACCATGATACCATTACAGTCATAACATCGGCACTGATGACTAAAAGTGTTTCAGTTATTCCAAGTAGGGTGGGTGTTATTCATTGGGGGCGGATGACATTACTTGTGAACGACCTCTTTAAGTGCATTCAACTGGAAAGAAATATAAAATTGGAATTATTTGTGTAGACATAATATGAACCTGTGGCACTCTCACTCTAACCCCCAAGATGTTCAATGCTGAACTTTCACTTTCTTATTAGAACAGCTCTGGTTCTCATCCAGACAATGAATTTTCATTTCGAAAGCATTTACTCTAATTGCCCCATATTCGTACAAATTTCATCACCTCTTGGAATCCACCTGCACTGAATAAAAAAAGCCATCTCAGTCCTCATTCCCAGAAATCAACAGGGTATTTTTCATGCGGCAGGAACACCTGATGACTTTATTGTTTGTCCTCTCCACAACCTGCTCTTTGCCGGTTTTGGGGGGTTGGAGGGAAGTGTGTGATTTAGCAGAGCTGTCAGCCCTTGCATCTGCTTCAGAGCATGTCAACTTGACTAAAAGCCAAAAGCAATAAACATGCCTGAAGGCCAACAGGTAGATAGAGTTTAAAGTTCTACCTACAGCCCCTGTTTCAGCTGCCTCCAGTGGTAGAAAACATGACAGCAGATGAGATGCGACCTACCTGAGGCCTTTGCCACTGTGTTTAAAACATGGACTGGTTCAATATGACCAATTCAGGAATATGACCCGCAGCCCTTGTGTTGTAGAAATTACGAGACTATCTCCGCATTTATCGCAGCAGTAGAAAAATAGTCATGGGACAGCTGTTGTGTGTAAATATCTGAACCACAAATTAAGAGACTACAAAAAAATTGATCTCAAACAATGTCTGTTTCCAGCTAATAATTCAGTTTTTCCAGGATACCACAGAAAAATAAGTTAAATGAATCTCATTGTTAACTATGGAAAAGTAATGAAATTGAACTGTGTGCTTGTAGCATGAATATCACCTAACTCATCATTATGAACACCAAAGGTTTCATTGACACACTCAGTATATTAGCTCCCATGACCGCAGGGAAGACCAGCAGGGCTCATTTAATCTCTCTCTAAAATTGGACGAGTAACGGGTGAGTAATGCCTCACACTGCACCTTGTCCAGATTTCACAGTCACTTTCTTTGATGGGGGTCGCATTGTGATAAGTCCACATGTTCCTGACCCCTGACCCCTGACACCATGGCCCCCGCTGACCGCACACAATCTGGGAATGAACGACCACTGGGTCCCAATGTGCGATCTAGTCACAAACCTCCTTACCTTAACTCAACATTGTCTCTTTTCAATACATTTTATATTGAAAGGTGATGTATCACTATGGAAAGATTGACTGCAACCAAAGGTCTGTTTTTTAATGGTTTCTAATCATAGTAAAATCATTACATCTAAACCATTTGGACTGCATTTAATTTAGTTTTAGATGATAGTAAGACTAAATTACAATGCTAATGCTGCCACTGCTGAATACAGAGGAAACACTGCATACTGTAACTGATACTACTGGTGTAATTGCCATAAAGATATCACAATATAACTAAAAAAATATCTAATAATACAGACATTACATTAAATCACAGGCAGTTTTGGGAAAAAAAAGAAAAATTACATGGCAAAAAACAACAAACAAGGTAAAACAAGTGACATTCACTTTCTTCACACACAAACACACCATTCCACTATCATCTACACACATGGCCAAGCACACACACATGGACACCTCCCCCTCCTCCTCCTCCTCCCCTCACACACCCACACCCACCCTCGCCACACGCGCCAGATCTGTGCTAACTGATGCAGAGGTCATGGTTTCTCTTGTAAAAACACTGTGATAATTGATACATGCATCATGATGTTTGTCACATTTTTGTGGGGGAAAAAACGCATAAAAGCCTGCAAGTGACAATTAGCAAAATGTAGGGTTTTAACATTCTGACATTCCCACACCAGGGTGTTATATCCCACATAAATGAGGTTTTCCACTAATTTACATAGGAGAAAAACTTGTAATGTAATTGTAATACTGTACCATAATATGGACAAATGATGTGGAGCTTGAATGGAAATGATTGAACTAGTTACTGCCCTCGTTAGTGGTTTGAATGTTTACTTTTTATGCTGAACAAATATAAATTTGGTTCATGAGAGTTGTAAATGAGTTTCTGGGGAGTGGATGTTTATTTTCTGCAAGTGTGTATGTCAAGGTCATTTGGTGTACTAATGGAGGCTGGTATGTAGTAACGAGGCTCTTGGATAGGAACTTTTGACAGAAAACATTTCAAGTCATCAGACACTGAACTGGATGTATGCATATTACAAATACTGCACCTTTATGATTGCAAATCTGGTATTGGCTTGTTCATGTGTTGTACGACTGTTCATAGCCATGTTGTGTCTATACATCCGTGCTTGACATAGTCCATCACCCACGCTTGACATAGTCCACAGACCCAGAGAGGCGAACAGTTCTCTCTTAGGTGAAAAAGAGCAGATTTGCTTCACAAATTGAGTCTGTGCTTTGGATGTTTCCCTGAGGACCCTATGAAACAAGCCTAACCACAGTCTAAACACATGCCAGACAGATAAACTCACCCTGAACATCTCTCATTGTCACAAAAAAACACACACAAACGCTTACGTACACATACGCCCACACGCACATGAATAATACATGGCTGCACACACACACACACACACACACACACACACACACACACATACACATACACAAGGACACACACAGAGAGCAACATCACACAAAATGAAAGGTAACAATAGCTTTTTAACATCAGTGCTGTATAGCTGAGAAATGAAAGTACAATTTTGAAAATGTTTTATAAAAGAAGCATTGTGACTGACTTTCACCTTCACTTAAAATAAAAGTGAAAGGAAAAAAGTTGTATCAACTGACATTTTATGATATTGCAAAACTGTATGTGATTGTGAACTTGGTGAGTAATTCAGCTGGATGATTGTGAAATGCCGATAAATAATACTCCTACCACTCGCATGTTGCTACAATCGCTGTTCCCTTATGGCATTTCTTTCTGTGTGTAGCCTTTCTGTTAGCCCCTTTAGAAGACAATAATTTGAGGGATCTTCATAACACCACATGCTGCGGCACTCATGTCCAAAAACACAAAATCCAAAGGCTCAGGGTGACATGAGCAACTTCTGTAAACTAATACTGGCAGTACAAAGTTACAAGAGGAGACTCACTGCTATGTGTCTCTCAGGAAGTGCCCATAAATCATCGGGGGACCAAGTTGTAGCCCTGCTGGAAAGCCAATTTAACCTCTAACCAGCTCTAAGCCATGGTCATTCTTCTCAGACCGAGGCCTGTGTGTGTGATCCCAGTAGCCCCACACTGCTGCACATGTATGGAAGCTACATTAGATGTAGTTTATCTTGAAGGACACGTTGGATTAGGGCTGGATAAAATGGCCTTGGGCTGTCTTTACAAGTCATAATTGCTTGAGTAGAGCGCCAGTGTACGTGTGTGTGGGGGAGAGAGAGAGAGAGAGAGAGAGAGAGAGAGAGAGAGAAACAGGAAACCAGGCTAATCCATCAGGATCAGTCCATTAAGCCCCAGACAGATTCAATTAAAGGAAAAAATAATTACCACTGCCACAAAAACACAGCAAAATAACAACACTGTCTCAGACACTTAACCACACATAGCTTGACATGTGGACAAATATTTAAACGCGGTGAACAAACTTAACTTCGATAACTGTTTTTCATCCCACATTTCTTCCTCCGAAGCATGCAGTAGGGTCTCGCATGGTGATTGTGATTTCACGGATGAAATCATAAGGCCAGTCCCCTCAACAGAAAACAAATGCCACTCTCTGTGCTTGTTAAGCGTTGAAAATGTCTTCCTCAACCCGAACCAAAGTAGAATGTTAATAGGTTTCAAATTAACATTGTTTAGTTGTCCAAATACTTCAAGATCTTTCCTCGCAACGCGGGCCAGCTGCACAAATATCGGAGATTTACCCATAGGGAGTATAGCTTTCATTTCATACAAGGGCCCTGTGGCAGATACCGACAGACAAGCCAATGCAGATAGAGTTCAAACCTTAGAAATGAAATACGTAGAGAGGACACCTAATATAACAGAACAATAGAAACCGAGTACAGCCTTGACCACAGAAATGGAACCAGTAGAATGGAGGCTCTTTAATCTCTTCCAGAAGTAGCTGTGTTGCCTTTACATATCATCAAAATAAAATGTATGATGATACTGGAATGAGATGAGAGAGATGTAGATAATGTAATGCAGCTTTTATGTCTTAGAGACTTTTCTCTGGAAAGATTACTGCACTTCTTTAC